>NC_050447.1:90591064-90681685 GCF_903995425.1 Onychomys torridus | reverse complement strand
AGTCCAGAAATTTTATGAAGCCTCTTCCAAACTGACACAGCTTTGCCATTTCAGGCTGACGTGGAAATGAAATTCTACAATCCCAGACTCGTCGGCAGCAGTCTGTCCTGCTGTGTCCTCGAAGCATAACCTGCCACAGCCATGCAGCGCTGGCTGGAACAGAATGCCTTGGAGAGCAGGGTAGTTAAACAACAAAAACGGAAGGCCTATTCTCTTTATGTTTGCATCCCCTTCAGCCCTGTTTCCAGAATGTTCTCTCCAGCCCCTGCCACTACTGCTTTAGTTCGTTAGCTCAGCTGCAGATGGTGTCATCCTCTGGGATCCTGCTAGTTATTAACTAGCATCAGCATCCTCACTGGGGTACGGGCTCCAGCTGATGCATCATCCATCCAGTGCTTGCCTTCTTGGGGGTGTAGGAGGGGTTGTTTGTTTTTCTTTATTTTTATTTTTAATTGTTTACAAAATGAAGGCAGTGATATCTGTCCATCAAAATTTTGTATTAACATAAGATGATATGTGTGAAATCATCCTTCCCTTTTGTTTGCACTCTCCAGCAAAATAGAGGAGTGGTGTTTTACTTAGTTGGAGGAGGAGGACCGTGTCCCTGGGAGTAAGAAATGTAGTAGGCTTGTTCCAGGGCCCCTGAACATAGGCTCCTGGATGCAGCTTGCGTCGTTGTCAACCCTGTCCCCCGACAACCCCTACCCCCCATCACTTGCCTCCCTCTCAACCCTCTCTTTCTCTGGAGACGAACTTCCTCCACTGGTCAGCTCTCAACACTCAAGTAGAAGGCCAGCCCCAACTCTCCACTCACTCTAATGCCGTGGGGGGGGGGGGGGGACAATGGCCATGGAGTTCCTGGTCCAAGCTGCTTCAGCTCTATCTCCTCTCCTCCCTTTCAGGATCTCTGTGGTCTCATCTATCAAGAAGCCAAATGTCTTCCCACTGGAGCACAAACCTCTATTCTCTAATTGTTTTTCAGAGGAGTGTCTCTGCTTGAATTCTAATTGACCTTCCGAGTAGAGATTTGTTCCTGGTTCTTTCGTGGGGGTTGGTCCATTAAACTAAGGCCAGAGTGCAGCTCAAAAGGGTGGCAGTTCTCAAAGGCACCAAGTCCAAAAGCACAAGGGACCAGACATCTCTCTCAGGACCATGCCAAAGGGGCTGGTCTAATCATCACCCAGGCTTCATGTCCGATGTTACCTCTGTCAGTGACAAAGCCCTGAACAGAACAGCCTTTGCAACCATCGCCCAGCTTCTGGGACATCACGTCTCACTTCTGACAGGTACTTCTTGCATGGAATGTCTTTGGGTGAGGGCTGGTGACCTGATCAAGAATGAGCCAATCAGACATTTCCCCCAAGAACATGGGCAAAAGAAGAATCTTGTCCTGTAGACAATACCCTAATTCTTAATATCCACCCTGCAGAGGCCTTTGGAAGGGCATGGTAGCACCACCACTCACGGTGCCCAGCTCCCCAGTATGCCCACTGAAATCCTTCCCTTTAGCCTGGATAGACAACAGGAAATGGGCCTGGTGCCCAGAAGGGGTGAGGTGCTGTCTTTGATACATGTCCAACAAAACATGGCCTGAAGTAGGAACTGATAATTTTGGGCACCTGTCCTCATCCCACCTCCCCACCTGGACCAAAAGCTGTCCACTGAAGACCATCTGGACACTGTGAATTTATGTGACCACTGACACAGGAGAGGAATGGACATGTGAGAGAAAGAAACCTTGGAGAAGGTGGCAGTCGGACTCAGCTAACGTAAGGGACAGTGGGGCCACAGAGAGGGCATTCTCTGAGAATGTGGAATGACCACCATACCAGGCTGCTGATACAGGATGGCTCTGTAACACCTCAGGGTCTGTAGAATGGCTGGTGTCTCTGATACTGTCAGGTCCAACCCTGTGCCTGTTGACCTCTCTCCCCAATAGTCACTTTTGTACACTCTAACCCAGAGTGCTAGATTTCATGACTGCTCTGGACCTTGAGCTGAGGCTCCCGAACTGTCCAAGATTCTGGAACTCAGATAGCCTGGTAATTGTGACTTTTCTATATTTCCTTATAGTAGACACCCAAAGGAATATAAAAGGTGACATAAAAAAGAATCTCTGAGGACTAAGAAAATACCCAGTTTGTAAAGTGCTTACTCCATAAGCATGAAGACCATGTTTGATCCCAAGAGCCATGGAAGTGCTTGGCATGGCAGCAGCGTGTGCTTGTAATCCCAGCACTGGGGAGGCAGAAAAGGGTAGATTCCTGGAGCTCAGTGGTCGGCCAGCCTAGCCTAACCAATGAACTTTGAGTTAATGAGAGACTCTGTTTTCAAAAGAAGTGGACACTATACTGAAGAGGACACCCCAGGTTGTCCTCTGGCTACCACATGCATACAAACACACCACCATAGTATCCCATACACATGTGAAGATGGAACATGGAACGCGCGCGCGCGCGCGCGCGCGCGCGCGCACACACACACACACACACACACACACACACACACACACTCATGCATGCATGCAAGCGTGAGGCAAAGACAAAATCTGAGTACATCACAGTAGCAGGGCTGAATACATCAAAACACAAATGGTAAAGTGAGATTTAAGCATGTTTTGTCTTCAAGATTCAATGGGTATCAAGGAATGTGGAAGGAACAACACTGAATAACAGCACTTCCGAGTTCAGCCACACAAGGTGAAGAATTTCATAGAGAACACAGGCATAGAGAGAACTGGACAGGCAGGAAGCACAACTATGCAAACATTGCTTCCGAATGAAGAGGTCCAGTCTGCCGAGGACTCCAAGATCCGCTGTGGGGCCTGGAACCACAGGGGCTCAAGTGCTGCCCTGAAAAAAAGCCCCAATTTAAACAAAGCCAACAGACTCACAACACATCTGGTAATCATTCTTTCAAAATGACCTGGGGACATGGATATAACCCCAAGACCTAGAATTCCAGGCCAACCTGAGATACATGGTAAGACCCAGTCTCACAAAAATCAAAAGTGATCTGGAGTTAAAAGAAAGCACTTGTGTTGGCTGCACATCAGGCCTCAGGAGCCCTCTTGTCTCTGTCTCTGCAGGGCTGGGATTGCAAGTGTGGAAGTGTGTGCTACCACATCATGCATACATACATACATATAAGTACATGCATGTATGTATGCATGTATTTATATGCATATATATTTAACATGGGTGCCAGTGATTGGAGCTAAGGTCCTCACGCTTACTAAAGAAACACATTATTGCTGTGTATATCGATCTGTATAAATAAAATACTGTTTGGCCAGTGGCCAAGCTGGAAGTATAGGAGGGGCAAGAAAGAAGAGAATTCTGGGAGGTGGAAGGCTGGGGCGGAGAGATACTGCTAGCCGCCACCATGACAAGGAGGATATAAGGTAATGGTAAACCATGAGCCACATGGCAAAGTATAGATTAATAGAAATGGGTTAATTTAAGATAGAAGTAGATAACAAGAAGCCTGCCACGGCCATACAGTTTCTAAACAATGTAAGTTTCTGTGTGTTTACTTGGTTGGTTCTGAGAGTTTATGGGCCTGGCGGGTGAAAGAGATTTGTCCTGACTGTGGGCCAGTTAGGAAAACTCTAAATACACATTATCAATTGAAACATCTCTCCAGCTTCTACAGGGTGAATTTTGTGCCACTGAATTCAGACTCAACTACAAATGTTCTGAAAGCTTGGGTTCACGTTTAGAATCCGTATCCACACTTGCCAGCTCCACTTCCCTTGCTCACTCGTCCTTTCTGCACCGCGAGCATCCTCCTGTATGCTGTGTAAACACTTGGCTCACGTGGCCAGACTCCCAGACCCGGAGGTGAGCATACAGGCAAGAGCCTGCTGAGGGTGACATTTCTAGGCATTGGGTCTAAATAGGCCCCAAATCAGCAGTTCTCAACCTGGGGTCATGACCCCTTTGGAGGTCAAACAACCCTTTCACAGGGGTTGCCTAAGACTATCAGAAAACTCAGATATTTATATTATGATTCACAACAGTAGCAAAATTACAGTTATGAAGTAACAATGAAGATAATTTTATGGTTGGGGGGGTCACTACCACATGTATTAAAGGGTTGAAGTATTGGGAAGGCTGAGAACCACTGCCCTAAATAAAGACCCAAGGTTATCTCTGCAGGGACTGCCAGCGTCCTGGTGGTGGGCTGGTGGTAATGGGCATGGTCCTGGGGTCCAGACATCAGTTCTCCAGTAGAATGCTCTACTGGCGAAGGGCCTGTGGCCTGAGATCATTTGCTTATAACATAGCAAAGAAAAAAGGATGATGGAACCGCACATGTGCCTGTGTGCACACACACAGACACACATACAGGTACACTCACGGATACATACACACAAGCACAGATACACACACACATACAAACAGACACACAGAGATACACAGACACACAGACACACTCCACAAAGTAAACAAGTACCTTAAGAGTTTCCAATGAAAGAGGTGTTACACACAGAGAGGGTAGGCATTCTCCAAGGCCACACTGTATGCACTGAGGCAAGAGACCGGAACAAAGAAGAATCTGAGCTACCTTACTACAGAATATCTAGAAACGCTTCCTTGCCTTCAGACTCCTCACCCTGGCTCTCTGCATCACGGCAGCACAGACACCTGCAGCTGACAGTGAGGACGCCCGGAATGTACAGGGCTCCAGCTGCTCCCACAGTTTTCTATGATTTCGAAGCTTCTCTCTCCCATCCAAACGTTGAGCCAAGTGTTATTTTTTGCTGCCAGTAACACGAAACAGGAATGATGAATTGTCTGGTGCCAGGAACACAAAATAAAGAAGGACAATGGAGGTGAAAATAGCCACGCTGTGATTTATGGTCCAACTTAGCGCCCGGTCTCCTTCCCACGCTCTTCCAACCTTTATGCTCTCCCCAAACACCCCTTCCACTCCGCTCTCTTTACTTTCCAAACTTTGTTTCAGAATAACTATCTTTTCCCACCACGGCATAGGCAGCCCCCCCCCCCCCCCCCCCACACTCATATGTGTGCCTGTGCATACATGTGTGCAGGCCAGAGGCTGACATCAGGATGGCTTCTTCTGTTGCTCTCCATCATATTTTGAAGCAAGGTCTCTCACTGAGTTTGCAGCTCACCGATTGGCTATTCTCCCTGGACAACAAGCCCCTAGGGTCTTCCTGTCTCCACCCTTCTCCCAGCGCAGAGTTACAGGCAGGCAGCTGCCACCATGCCCAGATTTTTATGTGGGTGCTGGGGATCCACACTCAGGTCCTCATGCCTTACTCACTGAGACATCTCCCGCAGCCTCACGGTATGTGCTCGGCAAGCCCACAATGACCTGTACGATCAAATTTCTGTACCATTCTTGCTACTGCACTAATTCTTGTTCTTATTTCCAAAACTAATTGAACAGGGGAGATTTTCAATCACTCATTGTTCTTAAAGAAATGTTTGCTGGAAATTACTTCTCCCTGCAGACCCACTCAGGTATTCACTGTCTGGAGGGTCTGATAACCTGGTGGTAGACACGAGAGAAAAAAAAAAAAAAAAAAAAACACGGCTCGCTAGCTCAGGGAAGAAACATGGGGAGTGCAGTGGCAAGAGGTGGGTGTGTTCTCCGTGGGGAGGAAAGGCAGACAAGATGATGGAGTAGACCAGCGGCTGCTTCTGCAGACATCTGAATGAAATGTGTCCACAGGTTGAGAGCAGAGGAAAGGGCCTCATTATGGGCAGAGGCACAGCCCTGAGATGTGATGCGATGGAGGAGCATCCGAGTGTGCCATGCAGGCTCGTGTGCATGCAAGGGTGATCTGAGTTGGTCGGTTAAGCCAAGGACAGGTGAGAGGAGGGAGCATGCATGAAAACTCCAACCCACACTGGATAGGCACCTGACAAAGTAAGGTTTCTACTGAAGGCCAACTTAGTGAACCGGGGGCTTTACTGGGGCCACTTACAGGAGCTACATCACGGGAAAGCCCACTCCAGTCCAAGTGAGCACTTCCTGTGGCTTCTGCATGATCACCGAATGTGAAAGAACAGTACACTGATTGAGGGTAAAGGTGAGGAAAGGAGGTTAGAGGTCCAGGATGAAGCAAAGACCTCAAAGGCCAAGATAGCAAGTGGTTGGGACAACATCAGGACCCAGAGGGACCTAGTTGTGGGCTGGGTCATAAACTTAACTAGATGTTCATTCATCCAGTTGCTCAGGTATACACAGGCTGTATCTGGCTTCAGCTGGTTTTCACAGGGATTCTGCATCAGGAAGACAGGATGACTGAGGGCCTGGGCTGGTTGTGAGGGGCAGGCATGGTCAAAGTGATGGGCTGTAAGCCAGAGAGAGGAGAGTGTGAAGATGAAGGCTGTGATGTTTAGTCTTGACTATCAGCTTGGTCGGCTCCAGAATCAACTAAGAGGTGCTCCCCTGGGCAGGCCTGTGAGGGCGTTTCCAGGAAGGGCTAATTCTACCCACCCTCTAGATTCTGCTCCCTTTTCAGATGTGGTGACAAGACACTTGTGAGTGGAAGAGGCAGCATGGGCAGGGAGGAGAGTGGCTTTTCTAGAGTGCAAGAAGCCATGTAAACCTCGGTTCAGGGACGACCAGAATGCCTCCAGTTCTCCAGGCTGAACAGACAGGAAGGCAAAGGCCAAGGGGGCCATGCTTGGCTAGGTCTGAGAGCAGCCAGAAGGCTCCAGGGTTCCTGCTAGGGGTACTTCAGTCACCATGTACCTCAAAAGGAAAGAGGCAAGACATGCTGCTACAGGTCCAGGAACTGGGGTGCCCCGCCTGACACCCACAGATGCTGCTCTCCACGCTGCTCAGGTCTCACCGGCACTGCCGCTTGTCTGCCCAACGAACTGCAATGAATTATAAACAAAAGATGAATATGCTGTCAGCTTAGGGTATTATGTACTCCACTTCCATGCAAAGCCAGCAGGTAGTAAATCAGCCCCAAACCATATTTAATGGCACCTAGTAAAAGCCAATTTACTCACCTGCCAACCGTGAAGAAGCCGATTGCTTTGTCAGAGGTGGGAGCCCCATTCAGTGCAGACTGCGGGGGCTGCTCCAGACGTAAGAATACATTTTCCTGATTTAGATCAGGATGATATATCAAAAATGAGCCAGGAAAAAAAAAAAAACAAAAAAAAACAACCAAAAACCCGCCCAGGAGGAACACGCCTGTGGTTAATAATAGCAGGCGTTATTATTTGTCCTATTCTCCAGATCCATCCACCTTGGGAGCTGGCACCCTTCCGGAATTTTTAACCAGAGCCCTCACAGGGCAGGGAGAGGAGGTGGGTGAAGACAGACTTTAAGAAAACTACAGCCTTCCTTCCTGGATGTTTCAAAGAGTCCTCCCGGGTCCGCCTCAGGGAAACTTTGAGCTTTCTGGGTGACATCTTACTATGTGGTGATTGTGCTGCCGGTTTCCGGAGGAACTTTCTACCTTGTGACTTCCGTGTTGACCTGAAGGAAAGGGTGGGAATTTTTCCATCCCACCCACTGATTTTGGCCCTCTACTGTGTTTCTAGCATTGCCACCCCCCCCCACCCCCCCCCCCCCGCGCGCGCGCGCGCGCGCCACAAACTTGACCTTCTACTGTCAACAAGCCACTGTTCCTAAAAAAAAAAAAAAATCTCCCATTTCCGGTTGCCTCCCAGATGCAAGAGTGCTTTGAAACCGGAAGTCCGAACCAGACACCTGATTGCAGGGAGGCGGCAAAGCCTGCTGCTCGCTGGTAAATGGAGCGCCTGCGCTGTAGCTTGTTCTAATTTCCCTTCGGGTGCTGTGACAAACGCCATGGGTCAAAGCAGCTTAGGAAGGGAAGGATTTATCTGCCATTCTATTTCCAGGTCCCAGTCCATCAATGATGGAAGTCAGAGTAGGAATTCAGCAGGAACTTGGAGCAGAAGCCGTGGAAGAACACCGCATAGCTGGTTTACTCAGAAGCTCCTGTTTTCTCAATGCAGGCCTGGACCATCTCTCTAGGGAATGGTGCTGCCTGCAGTGGGCTGGACTCACCTACATCAATTAACCATCGAGAAAACCTTCTAACAGGCATGTCTGCATGGCAACCTGAGTTGAGCCTGCTTTGGAGATTCCCCTTCACAGGTGGCTCTAAGCTAAGTCAAGTTGATAGTTAAAGCTGACTTTAAAAAAGGCTTTTCCATCTTGTCCTTTGATCTGTGAGCATCACTTGTTCCAAGGGAAGATGGAATGCTTTCTGCTGCTGATCTGAACCTCACAGCTGGAATAACTTAAAGGGTCCTGTCCCTCAGGCCTGGAAGATGGCTCAGACAGTAAGTGCTCCGCTCCTCCCCCACCTGGATTCCATCAGAACCTGCATAAAAGTTGGGTGTGGTACTGCACACTTATAGTGTTAGCTCTGGGGAGGTGAAGATACATGGATCTCTGAGACTAGCTGTCTTAAAAGAGCAAAAAAGCAAAATAAATATAAACAAGGATTGATGTCCTCTCGCTTCTCCATGTATGTGCACACAATGCATGAGCACCTACACATATCTACGCAACACACGCACACCACTCTGCATCTCCAAGACTATGGCCTTGAAAGTCGCAAGGAACTTGGACACAGCCTTTAATTTCAAGGCTAGGGTGCCGCTGGGCATCCACACTGTTACCTGCACCCTATGGATTTATGTCAAAGCTGAGCCCAAGCTTACATCTGCAGATAGCAGCAACTCATAATCAATTTGCTGATTAGCATTACACACATCTGGCTGTTGCATGCTAGGCTCACTTCCTCAGGTAACCTAAGACTCTTTAGAATTAGTTCACAGCCATAACAAGATGGTGCAGAGTGTGCAGGCCTCACTATGTAAAAGTCATGGTTCACTCAGTATTTTAACAGACACAGTTCTCTACAGGAAAGAGTTAAGCATGTCATTTCTTAAAATTGGTCTGGGATGATGCATTCTCAGGGGTCTTTAAACTGTTTATTACATTAACTAGTTAATTTGTGTGTGCACACACATGCGCACACAAATGTACATGGATATACACTACAGTATGTGTGTAGAAGTCAGTGGACAATATGTGGAAGTCAGTTCTCTCTTTTCCACCATGTGGGTCCCAGCTGGAACTCAAGTCATCAGGCTTGACAGCAAGCAACATTTCAGCCCCTTTTCTAGGGTCTTAAGGCATGAGCATCCATTTTTTTAAAAAGGCTTTATTTTTATTTTATATGTGTGAATGCTTTGCCTGCATGTATGTCTATACACCACATGCATGCAGTGCCCACAGAGGCCAGAACAGGGTATCATATACTCTGGAACTTGAGTTACAGTGGGTTGTCCTCTATGTGTGTGCTGGGAACTGAACCTGGGTCTCTCTGCAAGAACAATAAGTGCTTTTAACTGCTGAGCCATGGCTCCAACATCCAAGATTTAGGGGCTCTTAACTGCTTTGATTCTGTTCTCCCAAGGGGCATATCTTCATTTCCAACATGAAACTGCTCAAACTGGGCTGCCCAGAAGGCAGGATGTGTGGGTATATAGTCAACAATTTCGGGAGGTTATTTTTCCTCTAAATACACCTGTACACCCCTTAAGTTCACAAACACACAAATGCTGGAGTAATTCAGGCTAGTGTTCAAAGCCAGACAGGGCTCCTTTGGTCCGGTGACATGAGGGATATTTTTTTACCTCCCTCTGTTGTGGTAGGGCATGTGCCCTTGGGGTGCAGGGATCCTCCTGTCTTCCCCTCTGCATGCTTGAATTACAGACATGCACCACCACACCTGTCTTTTTATCTGGCTGCTGTGTATGGAGCTCAGAAACAACCATAGCAAGCATTTAACTGACTGAGCCATCTTGCCAGCCCTTCACTATGGTTTATTCTGTTCAGCAAAACCATTCTACCATGTGACGTTGGGATTCTTCCCAGCTTCTCTTAGTCTCTGTGTTCCTACACCTTAAAATATAGTAAGGAAACACTGGCCATAGTTAAGGCTGTATGAAGAACCCAATACTTAGTTGCTCCCGCTGGAGGCAAGCACGGCAGATCAAGTTCACCTAAGATCCTGCATTGGCTCATTAGGCCAGGCCCTACAATAACATTTGCCTCGAGCCCATTTTAATTGAGAAACAAGAACTAAATTAGGCTTTCCAGAGGCCGGGTTGGTACCAGATCATCATATTTGGCCATGGAATGTTTAGTTCTCTCTTGTGGACACCTGCTTCATGTAATTTACCATCTTGTGGGATGCTTTAATAGCCCCTTTCTAAAAGATGAGTAATGTCCCAGCATATTGCTTCAGGAAAAAAAAAGTCACAGCTGGGTGAGATGCTTAGCAACTTTTTCTGCGATGAAGAGATTGCCAAACTCAGCAATCGGAGGCAGTAGAAATCCATCATGTTCACAAGGTGCCTGGGTACCAACTAGCCTGGAGAATCTCCTTCTACCAGTAGAGAAACAACCTTCATTAAAGTTCTGGGAAGACATCGCCCGAGAGTTTGCCAAGTCCTCCACGCTGGGTACTCTCAGAACTCAGGGCAAGCTCCTTGTCCAGGGCACAGATGTGTGTGTGTGTGTGTGTGTGTGTGTGTGTGTGTGTGTGTGTGTGTGTGTGTGTGTGTTGGCTCAGCCCATAAAGTACCTGCTGCATAAGCATGGGAACCTGAATAATAAAAACCTGAGTGGGATGTACACTTGTAATCCCAGCATCAGATGGGCAGAGGCAGGCAGATCCTTGGGATTCACTGGCCAGCCTGCCTAGCCAAATCAGTAAGTTCTAGTCAGTTAGATACTCTGTCTCAAAAAATAAGGTGAGGGTTAAAGAGATGGCTCCTAGATGGCTCCTTGGTAAAGAGCACCGGCTGCTCTTCCAGACGACCTGAATTCAGTTTCCCAACATTCATGCTGTAACTGCAGCATCAGGCATCCAATGCCCTTTTCTGGCCTCTGAGAGTATTTGCACATATGTAGCATATAAACACACACACACACACATGGCACACACACACACATACACACACATAAAATAAATCTTTAAAAAATAAGGTAGAGCGTGATTGACAAAGATACCTGGCATTGACCTCTGACCACCCCCACCCCACCCCCCAAGATCCTAATTTAGATGCAGTGACTTGCCCAAGATACTGGGTTCTCGGGAATGAATCACCATCAAATTAAAATTGTTCTCTGCATTTACATTTTAATGTCTGGTATTCTTTCATAAGATCATTAACTTTGTTCAGCCAAGTGAACTCAGGTGAGTCATTTAAGGTGGTTCGTAGGGAAACTTTAGACACACACTAGACATACAAAGAAGGTGCTAGTCTCTAAAAGTAAGTTCTCTGTGCTAAGAGCTGTGCATGCATTTCTGGTGGTTCTTTATCTTCTTCTGTGTCCACCTGTCTCCACCTCCCAGCACTTACAGCCATGTGTCACCACACCTGGCTTTCAGGTGGGCTCTGGGGAAGCCATCTCAGGTCCCCATGCTGGCACAGTAAGCACTTTACTGACTGAGCCACCTGCCCAGTCCCTTGGGTCTTGTTCCTATCAGTATGGGGAAAGGGGATCAATGGGAAATAGAAAAGAATGGACTGGTTTGCAGCAATGATTACAGTTAGATTCTGAAGTGTTCTCCAGAGTAAAGACAAAACTAATCCTGCTACTAAATAAGTTTCGATGACACATCAAAGCTGTCACAATGAAGCAGATAGGAGAGCCCCTAGGGAAAGCTTATTTCTACTTCAAGCCTGTCCCACCATGGGCCATGATGCATTTACCGGTGAACTCTCCTCATCGACTCATGCAGCATGTGAAAAGATGCTTGACATCATTAACATTCTCAGCTCCAAGCCTTACCTCCATGAGGATGGCTATGGATTTAAAAAAAAGTATCAAATGCTGGTGAGGGTGTGGAGTGGGAACCTTCATGCAGTACTGGGAGGGGTGCAAAACAGAGAGGTAGTTTGGCAGGTCCTCTGAAGATAATAAGGAGTTATCTTGTCACATAGATACACATCTAACATCCCGACACCGGAAGCAACCAAAGGTCTGTCAACTGAATGGGTGAACAGAATGATCTCTATCTATACGTGGAATGCTATTTGAAAATGAGAAGAAATATAGTAAACAAAGTAAACAAACTAATTGATGCTAAGGCACGGGGGACCAAAGTGCAAGGTACCAGGTTAAAACATCGCGTTCTCTAGGATGCCATTGACATAGAAGGTCTAGAACAGAGATCCCACAGACACAAAGGAAAAGAGTGACTGCCCAGGACTGGGGAGCTTGGGAGGAAGCAGGGAAGGCTAGCTATAGGCACATGGGTTCTTTGTAGGGTGTGAAAATATTCCAAGACTGCGCTGGTTGTTGTATGGGTCTGTGGATTCTCTAAACCCATTGAGTTGTACATACTGGATTAGTGAATAGTACAGTGTGTGGATTATTTCTCAATAAAATTAGTACACAAGAAAGAGAAATAACTTGGAAGAACATAGACTCATAACCCACAGTAGACAAACTGAGCAGTGACTCTGTGTCAAGATAGGCAAGGAACATGTCGTTGACTGAATGTGTGATGGAATTTGAATTCCAAGTCAGCAGAGAAGAGATGGAATCACTCTGGTAATTTAGTAATGGACATCTTGACGATCTCTCTAGGAAAGACTATAGTCAGATACTGTGCTTTCAGGAGACAGAAACTATTCCTGATGGATGGACCTACATGTAAATGGGCAAAACAAAAAAGACCTAAATGTTCTAAAGGAGACAGCAGGTGATTCTTTTTCTCTTAGAATCAAAACAATTTACCACAAGGACATTATAAAATCTAAAAAGAAGCAAGATGGCAAAGATGAAGATATTGCTATAGAAAACATCTAGTGGACAGAATACAGAAATTCTGAGTTCTGAAGTAGAAAAATACTGGGAACGGGGAGATGGTTCAGTCAGCCGAGTGCTCGCTGTACCAATATGGGGGCCTGGGCCGACTCCCAGAAATCTATTGGTATACCCTCCCATCAGCAAAATTTGGTGGTGTCTATACAATTTGATATTTGTATTACCTTTGCAGCTCCAAATTAAAAATCAGCCTTACGCCGGGCAGTGATGGTGCACGTCTTTAATCCCAGCACTTGGGAGGCAGAGGCAGGCGGATCTCTGTGAGTTTGAGGCCAGCCTGGTCTACAAAGTGAGTTCCAGGAAAGGCGCAAAACTACACAGAGAAACCCTGTCTCGAAAAACCAAAAAATAAAAAAATAAAAAAAAATCAGCCTTACATCACATCTGCGCAAAGGACTCAAAAGCACAGGTACATCACTGTTTATAACCATGAAAAGCTAGAGGTTCCCAAAGGGCCTGTGGCTGGGGGAGTCAAATGAACTGTGGTTTGTTCTCACCATGGAAGCATTCACAGTTGTTAAAATAATATATACTGGGCTGGGTATGATGGAGCACGCCTTTAATCCCAGCACTTGGGAGGCAGAGGTCAGTGGATCTATGAGTTCGAGACTAGCGTGGTCTACATAGTGAGTTCCAGGACAGCCAGAACTGTAAAACCCTATCTCAAAAAGATGGAGGGGGGCATGTTCATGTTCATATATGTGTACATGTATGTGCGTGAATAGGAATCCAAAGGACAACTTTTGGATGTCCTCAGGCTTTGTTTGCTTTTCTTTGATGGGGAGAGACAGGATGTTTCATTGGCTTGGAGTTTGCCAAGCAGGCTAAGTCAGCTGGCCAGTGAGCCCGGGGTGAGGTGGGGGAATCTGTGCTGCCTCTGGCTGGGCCTGACAGTGGAAGGAAGACACCTGCCAGCTTAGCCCTCTGTGCTGGTTAGCTTCAGTTGCCAAGTTGACACACTCGGCAATCACTGGCAAGAGAGCCTTAATCAAGGAGCTGTGTAGACCAGGTCGGCCTGTGGACACGGCTGTGGAGAACTGTCTTGATTATTAGTTGATGTGGGAGGACCCAGACCACTATGGGCAGCACCATTCCTAAGCAAGAGGCCCTGAACTGTGTCAGAGTGGAGAAGACAGGCTGAGCATGAGTAAACCGGCAAACGAGGGATCATGCCTGCACTAATCTCTCTGCTCTTGGCTGCGGATGCGATGTCAGTAGCCACTTGAAGCTTCTGTCGTTGATGATGGACAATCACCTGAAATTGTGAGCCCACAAACCCCTTTCTTCCTTAAGCTGCTTTTGACCAGGATATTTTATCACAGCCACAGAAAAGACACCAGGACAGCTTTTTCGTCCCATCCTGCTGTCCCATCAAGCACACAGCTAGTCTTCAGGGAGGAGGGGACCACACCAGGGAGCCAAGGCTTCACCAGGGTCTGTTGCGTGTTAACCTGGCTCACATGCACTTGACCTACCTGACCTTGGAGACTCAGGCTGCAATGTCTGACTTGCTGTTCAGAAGACCGCTGGCTGCCTCTGGCTTCTCTGCTGGGCTCTGGGTCACAAGGATAAGGCCTAGCCCTTTCAGGTACTCTCTGGTTCCTCTGTTCCCCAGAAGATAGCAAACCTGGGCACTGCCCATAGCAACATTGTCTTAGGGTTCCTTTTGCTGTGAAGAGACACTATGACCATGCAATGCTTATAAAGGAAAGCATTGAATTGAGGATGGCTTACAGTTTCAGAGTTTCTGAAACCTCAAAGCCCACCCTCCAGTGACATACTTCCTCCAACAAGGCCACACCTCCTAACAGTGCCATTCCCTATGGGCTTATCAAAACACCAGTTACGTACACCCAGCCAGGGCCTGGCAGGGAGAGTGACAGCATTTCTCCATTACCATTCTCTCAGGCATTTCCCAGGACTCACAACCTTACCCAGGAGTCAGTGTCCAGCACAAACAGCAACTGGTCCTGTTGGCCTCTATGGGCAGCAGCTGATTCGGAAGCAGGAGTCAGGATCTCAGCTCACAGAATGAATGGGAAGAAGCCCCCAGCCTGCTGTCAAAGCTCTTCAGAGAACTGGAGACTCCAGTTGCTAAGCTGCTGGTCACAGGGGACTTTGCCCAGTCCTCTGCAACCTCTTCCCCTTTCTAAGATCATTCTCATGACCCACCAGGACTCTGTGACCTTGACAACTAGCAGGTCAGCCCACCAGCCCTGGGAATGTGGCAAGAGGTGGGGCTGGGGGCAGACAGTGAATGCAATGCATGGAAGTGTGGGGGCAGATTGGCCGCCTGAACAGGGGACAGCTGTTCCAATAAGTTCTCTCTTCAGCCATTGGCTCCGAATCCCAGGCTGACTGTGTATGTGGGAGGGCCCTGGGAACAGGGTACTCCTGGAACAGAGTTGCCCCTGGGTTGGACTGGGAGCAGGAAGCTTTGGTTGGTTGCTATGGCAGCCCAGCCTTTGAGAGCTTGTTCCTCTTCTTGGATTTGACCCTGCTTATATTGTTCAGGGACCAGCAGGTGCTCTTGCCTCCAGGAAGATGAGCAAGACCCTGAAGAGGGTCTGCTGCAGAGGGGAGAGTCACTTGGGATTTTAAAAAGTAAGGACAGGGGAAGAGTTGACACAAGATCTCACTCTGTGGATCAGGTTGACTTAGAATTAACTATGAAGTCAAATCAGGTCTCCAACTTGCAGCAATCCTCTGCCTCAACCTTCTGCGTTCTGGGATTACAGATGATCACCATGCCCTGCTTGAGAAACTTTAAATGTATAAAATATTTTCAATACACACATAGGCATACAAGTGTACACACAGGGTAAACACCATACATATCACACATATATGTGTACACAAATGGACACACATGCATTTGCATGCATATGCATTTTCATGCACACACAGACACATATGTGCATGCATATGCATAGACATACAGAGACACACATACACATGTACACATACATACACAATCATGCCTACATAGGCACATAGACATGCACACACATTTATATACACATGCACACACATGACCACACAGAGGCCCACATACAGGGACACATGCAAAGACACACATGTGCACACAGGTACAAACATGTGTACACAACAGGCACACACTCAGGCATGCATACATTGGTTGTTGTAGCTGGAGACCTTCTCTCCAGCCCCCATCAAGCCCTGTTTGTTAGTTTGACAACCCACTTATAAAATAAACACAGACGTTTATATTATTTAAATTGCTTGGCCATTAGCTCAGGCCTGCCATTGTCTAGCTCTTACTCTTATATTCAGCCCATTTCTATTAATCTATACTTTGCCACATGGCTCATGACTTACCGGTACCTTACATCTCCCTTGTCATGGCAACCTCTGCAATGTCTCCCCCTGCCTTTCTCCCCATTCTCCTCTCTCTTGTCCCGCCTATACTTCCTGCCTGGCTACTGATCAATCAGTGTTTTATTTATACAGAGTGATGTCCACAGCAGTTGTGATCTCAAGGACTGATCTACTGTGCTCAGCTGGAGGCCACTCTCCACTCCCCATCCTTCTGACTCTGAGGACAAGGCTTAAGACTCAGCCGGAGCATCAGCTACTGGGCCACATGTTTGCCTAGTGCCATGGAGATAAGAGGCCCAATGAAGAGCAAGATGCTGTTGCATTATTGATGGCAATACTGACAACTCAGCTCTCCTCCAGCTGTGAAATCTGTCACCTTGAGTGGGCAGAGGAAAGGCTTTAAGCAAAGATTGCTGAGCTAATGTGGCCTCGGGTGGCCTGGCTAGGATGCATATCCCTGGGCCTGGGTGGGATGCTGGCCATCTGGCTTCTTTATTCCTCAAACACTAGGACCTGGCAATTGTCTGCTGCCTGGTGGTGTCCTAAAGAAATGGCAAAAATTGACTAGGTCATGGGAAGAAACCTACAGCCTGCTGGAGGGACTGTTATAGGAAAATAGGACCAGCTAGGTGAGAAGGCCATGGGTGTCGGGCAGCTTCCTGCTGCTCTAACAACCTGAGATAATTAACTTACAGAGACATGGTTTGCTTTGTCTCCATTCGGATGGTTCCAATCTAAGGTTGGGAGACCCAGTGTCCTCGCTGATAGAAAATTACAACATGTCCACACAGTTGGGCTTGCCTGGCGGACCGCCTAATTATTTCCGGTTCAAAATAGCCATTTCCAGGTCAGAACATCTTGTGTGGCTAGGACTCCATGGCTTTACATGGTTGTGTAAAGCGCGCGGCCATGTAATCTACGCACATACGTGGAGTAGCCACATGCGGTCCTGTACGCATGCGCAGCTCACTCTTTAAAAAGCCAGCGCCATTTTGCACAGGTCTCTCTCTCCTCTTCTCTCCTCTCCTCACTCACGTGTGTGCTTCACACAGGCCTGTCATGTCTCTTCCTATCCTATATTAATAAACAGCTCTTCTGTGGATTTATCATGTTCGGGACGTGTTCCTCACAGGGTAAGAGTGCTGCCTAAATAACTAACAGTCGCCTCTGAGGAGACAGTGTGGAGGGGCCCCAAAACAGCTTGTCCACACAGCTGCCATGACAAGTTTAAAGGCCCAGACACAGCTTCTGTGACAGGTTTACTGGCAGGCAACACCCAGACCCAGGAAAAGCCTTACCCCACCCAGGGAGGGCCTACATCTAAGGAGAAGTACCTGACATCCCAAACATTCCGACCGTTAGATAAGGTGGCCAGATGTCCCAGAGTCTAGCACACACCTATTTTTGTTTTACAGATACCCCTAGACAACTGTCAGCCAATCAGGGTCCTGAACCCTGGAAAGCCCCTCACTCCAGCCTCTGCTATGATAAAAACTCTACCCCACCTGGGCTCAGGGCTCTCTCTCTCTCACCTCTGTGTCGGACAGAGGGGCCAAGCTCAGAGCTTGAAAATAAAGGTTCTTTCCTTTTACATACGAGGTTCCATCTTTGTGGTGGTCTTTTGGGGGTTCCCTGTGATGTGGGCATAACAGCAGCACATCAAAGCAGGAGCCTACGGCCCAGCACGGCCCAGCACAGATGCTTATCATCGAAGAAGCCAAAGAAAAAGGAAGGGACTGGGTTCCTATCGGCCCTTTCAAGGCCACACCCCCAATAACCTACAGACATCCCCCACAGCTCCCTCCCAAGAGCTCCATCCACACCATCTGAGCAGCATCACACGGGGTGGGGCGCAACCCTTTCACAAGTGGTTCTTTGGTGGCCCCTCCTGCGTATTCACATGTCACACCAGGTCTCTGAGTACTGTGTACGTTTGCTGAACTACTAGCGAGTGCTTGGTATCTCTACCGAGTAGGACACTGCAGAACAACAGTAAGCACGGGAATGCCTGCTCTGTAAGAGAGTCTGGTGATCCTAGCATCTGGAAGGTGCTTTTCTGCATGCGCTCTAAGTGCACCCTCAGTTCTCACAGCCACACCCAACAGTAGTTACCATTATCAGCCTTCCTTATACACAGGGGAACGGAGGCACTGGAAGGCTAAGCATCTTGCTCAGTATCACACAACCCTTGAAGATGGGCATCCTGATGTGGCCTCTAGCACAGAGCCTAACAAGGGGTCTCATCAAAAGAAACCCTGTGCACACTGTGGGTGTGATGCTGGGAAGGGTGTTGGTTCAGTGGCAGCCCTCGTGGTTGGCTGCCTCCCGTGGCGGCCATGCCAACAGATGTGAGTGCTGGATATATCAGTGATGGAAGAGTCATGAGCCATGGTTACCTTTCTAGAACTTTATTGGGAGAGAAAGAGAGAGTCAGAGGGTGAGGTGGGGGGGAAAGAAAGACCACGCAGAGAGGGGAGAATATGGAAGGAGATGTTGTGGCGATAAGGAAATAGGAGAGCACAGAGAGAGCACGCCCGCTTTTTAGGCTGGGACCACATCGCAGGCTAGTGGCATAATTAAGGACATAATCCTTACATCCCAGACTTTCGCTTATTACAAAAAAAAAATAGCAGGTAGATGGGAATAGGGGCATCGTTTCTCTCAAAAGCTGCTTTCCAGCTGACTATTGGACATCGGTTGGCTCTTGGGGGAATGGGGAAAGGGAGTCTTCAGAGGTAGACAGGCATTGTGGGATACTGTTTGCCATCTGTTTGCTCTGGAGACATGTATCCCTCTTGGCTGTGGCTGGGAAACTTCTGTCTGACAAGATGCTGGTGGCATAGAAAAAAGCTTAGAGAGAAAAGAATCATTGTTATTATATGTTGGTAGATCCAGCCTGTCCAGATGGATTTTGAAACATATTAAGCTTTATCAGAGACAGCTTATTTTAAGGCACCTGTTTTCTTTACTAGTTCGGCATCCAGGAGACAGGTGATCAATTGTTAAAAGCATCTCACAGTAAAAGATGTTTATATTAAAGTCTTTTTTGTAGCACCCAGACACTTTTGGGTCCTGTACCATTAGCTGAACAGTGAGTTAGAACAGGGAACTGGGAAGAGAAAAGCTTGTGGTGTATGAGAATTTATTTATTTTTTGAATTAGGGACAAGGCAAAGTTTAGGGCCCTCTCTGTGTGCATGTGAGAAACACAGGCAGTAGGTCTGGAGTGAGACAATGAACTCTTATCTTAGCTGGAAATCTTTTTCCATTAAGTAACTCTGAAAATGCAATTAAATCTGGTAAGGTGGGTAAGGCTGTCCTCTGTACCCGACAATAGAGAAAGGAGAGGTGACATCCCAAAACTCCTAGGACCAAGTCAGTGGCTCTGGTGTCCAGAAGCAAAGAAACAGATCACTTCCTTGCTGTGCTCTGGGTTCCCTGTCATGTCTGTAGCCAAGCCTAGGTCTGCTGGAGGTCTTAGCTTGATGTACCCATGCGTCTTGGCACCTGGGGGCAGTCAGCTGACTGGTTGTCTTTCTAGGCGGCACTTTTAACAAGGCTGTTGATGGGCAGGGCATTTGCTAGCCTGTGGCCTTTTTCTCATTTAAAACAAGGACCCAACAGCTTTTGGGAGTCAGCGAGTGCCAGCATTTGGCAATTTTGTTTTCGGGCTTTTATCTCTTCCCTGGCACACCTTAAATGCCACAGATGACTTTTTTGCCTGTGGGGTCAGGAGCCTTGCTCTCCAGATGCTTAAGTTTTAGTTGGGGAGGTGTGGGGAACAAGAGACAGTTTTACTCTGTGTCCTGCATTTTCTTTCCCTGATGATTGATGGCTTAAGGACAGCTTTTGGAAGATCTGCCAGTAGGCAGACTGTAAACCAGTCCTTTTGGAAGACTTATCTGAGGCTATAAGCTGATTTTTGGCTTAGGAGCTATCCTGACCATGACTTGGTTGTGAGTGCTGGATATATTGGTGATGAAAGAGTCACGAGCCATGGTTACCTTTCTAGAGCTTTATTGAGAGAGAGAGAGAGAGAGAGAGAGAGAGAGAGAGAGAGAGAGAGAGAGAGAGACCACGGGGGGGGGGTTGTGGGGGTGAATATGGAAGGAGATGATATGGAAAGAAGAGGGCACAGAGAGAGCACACCCACTTTTTAGGCTGGGACGCCATTGCAGGCTAGTGACATAATTAAGGACATAATCCTTACAAGGAGTTGGACCACTTCCTAGAGGCCCAGTGTCCTTCTGGCCTTGCTGTTGAAATAGGGGTACCAGCACATTGGTCATGAGTCTGTCTCTTGTTCTGGCCCCTCCCTCCCTCCCTCCCTCCCTCCCTCCCTCCCTCCCTCTCTCCTTCTCCCTCCCTCCCTCCTTCTCCCTCACTCTCTCCTTCTCCCTCCCTCCCTCCTTCTCCCTCACTCTCTCCTTCTCCCTCCCTCCTTCCTTCCCCTTCCTTCCCCCCTCTCTCTCCCTCCTTCTGTTCTCTTCCTGGAGATGAGGAAGAAGCTAGGCCACCCTGGGGAGTTTGTGAGCCATCTTGAAGCAGGTAGGGAGTTCTTCTCTCAAAGATAGAGCAGGTCACAGGAAGGAGTCAGGGTCTGGGAATCTGACTGACTTCCCAGAGGAAGCCAGTTCTGAGCCCTGCTGACCCGTCCTGTGGGCAGCAACGCCCCTGGGTCTCATCTGTTTAAACATGGCATCTACTCACTATGACTGAGAGCAGATGCAATGACCCAGAAGAGAATTTCCATCCCTGAAGTGGGATGCTGACCTACACAGGGGGCCATCAAGGTGAAGGAGAGTTAGGGGAGGGGCACAGGTAGACAAGGAGACAGAGTGGCTTTCTATGGTAGCTTCTTGGTCCCAGAAGACACTGAGGAGAAAAGGTAGCAAGGTGCAGACGCAGGTATCTAAAGATGACTAATGGGGAAAGGGAGGGCCCAGGGGTCCTATAAAACACCCAAGCCAGTGTTTCATTTAGCCTTAGGCTTCCTCCTATCACAAAGGGATAAAGCTGTTACTTTCTCTTTCTCTGGGGCTTGTCTGTACTAAGGAACTAACTCAGCAACCCCATAGATGATTGCCAGCACCTGTTACAGAGGGCACCTCACAGAGGACCAGCCGTAGCAGATCCTGTCGCAGTCTGGGGTTGAGTAAGTGCCTCTAACCATGGGAGCAGGCTAGAGGTGAAGTGACCATTGCTCTGTCCAGGTGAGCCAGGAGGCCAGCTGGGTCCCCATCCAGCCCTGGCTTTCTAAGAGCAGAGGGAGAAGGAGCTACTTAGCTTGCCACCCTGCCACCTGATACTATGTTCAAGTCAGGGCAGAAGCTGTAGGTCCAACCAGGCCAGGAGTGCTGGCCCATGTACTCTGTTTGGTTTATGAAATGTGCCCCAGGCTCATGTGCTGTGGATAATGCTCTTGTACACTTGTAAAGATTTGTCACTCCTGCTGGTTTAATAAAACGCTGATGGGCCAGTGGCCAGGCAGGAAGTATAGGTGGGGTGACCAGACTAGGAGAGGCTGGGAAGAAGAAAGGCAGAGAGAATCGCCAGCCAGACACAGAGGAAGTAAGATGAGAATGTTGGACTTAGAAAAGGTACCAAGCCACGTGGCTAAACGTAGGCAAGAATTATGGGCTAATTTAAGTGTAAGAGCTAGTTAGTAATAAGCCTGAGCAGCAGGCCAGTTTGTTATTAATATATGTCTCTGTGTGTTTATTTGGGACTGGTTGCGGGACCTGGCTGGACAGAAACTTCTGTCTACACTCATGTGTTTGAATACTTGGTCTCCAGACGGTATTCTTGTTTTGGAAGATTGCAGAACTTTTGGGGAAGTGAAGCCTTGGGGTTTGATGGTCCAGCTTTACTTCCTGTCCACTATGTTTTGTGACCCCAGACACAATGTGACCAACTGCCTCCTCCTTCTGCACTGCCATCCCCTCCGTGACGGAGTGCATCCTTCCTGATCTGAAAATAAGCCTTTCTTCCCTGATGTTGCTTCCTGTAAAGAATTTGGACATAGTGACAAGGAAGTAACTAATATGCCAGCTTAAGTGCCCCATCTGATCCCAAGGGTGCTGGTTTCTGCTGAGGCCGCTCACCACACCTCAGCGAAATGATGCATGGCCATCTGCCCTGCCATATGCCTGAGCAGCACTGTGCAAACACAGGCCTTGCTGGGTTCATAGGGGAAACATCCATTCACAGTTCCTGTGTTCTAAGGAGCAAAATCCAAGCGTGTTTACACAGTTAAAACTGAGTTCTGTTCCTGTGAACCCTGGCTCTCAGGCGGCTCTTCTTCCTGGCAGGGGTTCTGGCTCTTCTGCTCCTCAGCCATGGGGTGGGAAGCAGGAGCCAGGGAGACCAGAGGTGTGACAGACTGCAGCCAGTTCTGCACGGCTTTCCTCCTGACCCTGTATGCTCCCTGGCATGCATAGCCTGGTTCCTCCACTGCTAAGGTGTCTCTCCTATGCCACTATCTCCTGAGAGACCCATTGCATGGTGTCCCCAGCTCCTGGCATAGTGTCTACATCATAGGAAGGATTCATCCCTGGGTGAAATGGAGTCAGAGGTGGGCTGAGGGAGAGGGGAAGTGGAAATTAGGATGTGAGGTTCTGGGCCCATTTCAGAGAGATCAGGGATATGGAACTCAACTTTCTGAATGTTACAGTCATGATTGAGAAGACACTCTTCCAAGGGATTTATCTCTACAAGACAGAGAAAGAGTCCACACAGCAGAGCTTTACCCAGATCTGCTGAGAAGACAAACTCGGGCTTTCTCCTTGGGTTGACCTTGAATTAGAAGCTGCACACCTGGCCACCCAGCTGTGGCCACACTGCCCCTCACAGAGGCCTCCCACCTGGCAAAGGGGTGATGATCACATGATCTCTCTCAGTCTTCTTCCTCTGTGGAGGCTCTACCCCACATCTCAAGCAGGCAAAGGCCAGCCAAGGGAAGCCACCTGAGTGCTCAGGCTCAAAGGTCAACAATGAATGAGCAGCCAGGGACACAGGAGCAGTCTATGTGACCTTCTGGCCAAGGCAGACCACCTAAATGAAGAACACCTTTGATCCTCCCATGCTGGGTACCAAACCCAAGGCTTCTGTGGACATTTCCTCATAGGCAAGCATGGACTCACAGGAGTCCAGGACTCTGTAAGGACACACAAAGACGACTCGATGTCCTCTGACTCTGCATGAGCCACTGGCTACTTGGACCTGTATAGCTTCATGTGCAATTATTTGGGAAATCCCAATAGACTCAAGGTATGCTGGCCTTGACCCAATGTCCCTGACAGCACAAATCCTACCTGTCTCCTTGTTGGCTGTCAGCTGTGTTCAGGGCTGAGCCATGCTTCTCCCCTCTCAGGGTCAGACAGGGGGTGATGGCCCCAAAACCTCTGAAATGGTGATACAGCCATGGGGGGGTCTTGACTCCCTTGTCCTTCACCTGTGCTGTGATTCCTCAGCAATCCATTGATGGCATGGGGGTGGGAATCACCCCAGGATTAAGGCTACAGGCAGGTTCCATAAACATGGGGCCTGAATTTCATTCCCAGCACCCACATTAAAAACATAAATAAAACAGTCAGACATGGTGGCTGTAACAGCCAGCCCCAGACCTTAGTAGGCCCCCAGACCTCAGCACAACTGACTCCATGATGCAAGTACTATTCAGGCTGTTATACTCAGCACGTAGACAGCACCACTAGCCAAAATGAATACAAAGACCTGTTCCATAAATGTGCTGGGGAAGTCTCTAAATGTACTAACCTTGCCTTTTGACTTCTGTAGTTCTGCTTCTGGGCAACTGTTCTTGTTAACTGAAGTATGGCAACCCAGAACATGGTTTGTGTGCTTAAAAGCTCACCCCGAGAAAGGCTCAGTGCTACACTGGGATCCTGAATGTCCAGTTGGCTGAGACTTTCTATTGGCTTAAACCCACGTCCCAGCAGTCTTCTCTGGTGGATACCCCACAACAGTGGCATCCATCTGTAATCCCAGCATTGGGGAGGCAGAGACAAGAGAATTCCTGGAGTTACTGGTAGCTGGTCTAGCTGGTCTAGCAAAACTGGTGAGCTCTAGATTCAGTGAGATTCTATCTCAAAATAATAAGGATGATGTGGAGAACAAGTGGGGAAGGCAGCCACCACAGACTTCTAGTATCAATGTGTGCATACACACACACACACACACACACACACACACACACACATCCACATACAATCACTTACAGTTCACATACAATGTCTGTAATAAATGGATGAACATACACTTCATTGAATTTTGACTTATAGCACTGGTTCTCAATATGTGGGTCATGACCCCTTTTGGGGTTGGACCACCCTTTCACAGGGGGCACCTAAGACCATCAAAACACAGATATTTACATTATGATCCATAAAAGTAGCAAAATTACAGTTTTGAAGTAGCAGCGAAAATAATTTTATGGGTGGGTGGGGCCACCACAGTACGGGGAATTGTATTAAAGTGTTGCAGCATTAGGAAGGTTGAGAACCACTGACTTACAGGGTCTCACTTGTCCTATCTTATACAAGTTAATCAAATTCTAAGCACAGGTATTTTACTCAGAATGCAATCCATCAGTTCACCAGCCCCACCTCTCCAGAGGCCGTGCTGTGAACCTGGTCCTCCAAATGCCTCCTCTCTCCATCCTAAGTTTGGTTGTCACAGTAGTGAGTGACTTGGCCTTCCTGCTCACAGTTCTTCCCAGTGAGTACAGAGCCTCCTCCCAATTGCCCGTGTCTCCTCCTCATTTGAAGTGTTGCCTCCCTCCTTTCAGCTCCCCGAAACCCTGCATTTTTAATCTCCTCCCTGCTGCTTCCATGTCTGATCTCATTCCATAGCTCCTCATCCTACCAGACACTGCGATCGCAGAGTTAACCGTTAAAATTTAGGGCCCGGAGCAAACATTTCAGAATCATTCTTCCTCTTCCCTGCATTAATTACCAAATTAATCACTCTTCAGAGAGAGCGTCTCTTCCCTCTTGCTCTTCCCGTGGGCCCAGGCTTCTCTGAATGGATGGCAGCGGATCAAAGCTGAGCACCCAGGGGCTCTTCAATGGTGTCTGGTCTCCTGCAAGCACTAACTCCTTCCCTTCCCTAAGCTCTGCATCCTGTTTTCTGTGTGAGTCTGACCACCCACACCGCATCCAAGTGGGGTCCCACGATTACTGGTCTGGGGCGACTGGCTCATCTCACTTTGCATGGTGTTCTCATTCCTTGTGTAGCATGTCAACACCTTTTACCTTTTAAGACTGAACAATAATCTTATGACTGCTGTCTCTCTTCCCTCATGGCTGTGACAAAACACCTGAGAAATACAATTTAAGGAAGGAAGGAAGGGAGGGAGGGAGGGAGGGAAGGAGGGAGGGAGGAAGGAAGGAAGGAAGGGAGGGAGGAAGGAAGGAAGGAAGGAAGGAAGGGAGGGAGGGAGGAAGGAAGGAAGGAAGGAAGGGGTGTTTTCACTCAGGGGCTACCGTCCTTCATGGTGAGAGGCACAGTGACAAGTGCCTGGTCACATTGCATTGGCAGTCAGGAAGGAGCAGGAGGTGGCTGGTCACATTGCATTGGCAGCCAGGAAGCATAGAGATGATGCTCCTGCTCACCACGCTGTCACCCACATTTAGGGTGGTGACCTCAGGTTAACCTCAATTAACCCCATCTAGAAAATCCCTCATCGACATGCCCAGACATTTGTTTTCTAGGTGACTCTAGATTCTGTCAAGTTGACAGTACTAGCCATCATAAATGCATGTGTGCATTTTGTTTTTCCATCATCCACGATTGACATCTGAGGTGTCTCCATCTTCCAGCTGTTGTGAACACTGCTGCATAAGTATGGAGAAATAGCTCTGAGCTTCTCTTCAGCCCTTTTGGTTTACATACAGATGTGGGGTTGTAGTCACAAGCTCCTCAAACACTGTTCCCTTTCCGGCTCTCTCATCTAAGTACAATTAACCTGAGCCATGACTCAGGAGGGAGCAAAGCCATCTGTAATGGGGTCTCAGAGAAGACCAAAGACTAGAGGTGTCTATATGAATCAAGGATTATAACAGCAGGGCATGGTGGGTAAAATTTTCAAGCACAAAAACTAAAAATGTCAGGACCCACATGGTGGAAGGAGAGTAGATTCCTGAAAAATTGTTCTCTGATCCCCACATACATGCTGTGACATGTACACACACACACACACACACACACACACACACACACACACACACACACACTCAATACTAATACAATAAAAATAAACCAAAGCAAAGGGTTAGAGAGATGACTTAGTGGTTAAGTTTGATTCCAAGCACCTACATGGCAGCTCACAATTGTCTGTAACTCAAACCCCAGGGATCCAACACTCTTTTCTGGCTTCTGAGGACACCAGGCACCCACACAGTACACAGACATTCATGTAGGCTAAACTCCCAAAGATGTAAACTTTAAAAACAAAACTAAAAACCACTGAAAATGGCCACACTTGTACACATACAATGTGTGTATAAAGACACGGATTTGATGTTCTTGTCCAGTGAGTGTATTCACACAGCACAACTACCTTCATGAATCTTAGTTTTTGAGGAGATGCTGTTGGAGTGTGAGGTCTCCTTCTACAGATGTGTTTTGGCCAGACTTACTTCAGGGTATTTGCTGAAGTGCTTCCCTCTGACTCACCACAGCCCTCTTCATGGCTTCCAAGCTCCAGGAGGGTTTCCCACACCAGTCCCTCCAGGCTGATGCATGAGCATGCTGGCCAGGGCCTCTGAAGTCTTGACTTTTAATTTTGGTCTCAGGTAACTCGAGGACAATTCAGGGATCCAAAGGACATTTGCATGTCTTTGGTGGGGAGGGCTCACTGTTTCTCATTGTCTCTTCTGCCACAAGGCGGCTCTGCTCCAGGTGAACAAGACTTGGACAATTTCAGAGGCCAGGACACAGGGTGTGTTAGGATGAACTAGGTGGGGGAGGGGCTCACATGTTCACATGTGCAAGTATGTGATGTCTGGGGCTGGGGGGAGAGAGCTCAGTCAGTAAAATGCCTACCATGTAGGTATGAGGCTCTTACTTCAACCCCAGAACCTGCAATAAAATAGGTCAGGGGGGATGATATGCACTTATAAACCCAGGCCTGGAGAGAGTTGGAGCCTTGGGGTGTGGTGGTCAGCCTAGCTGAATTGGCCAGTTCTAGACCAGTGAGAGGCCCTGCCTCAAAAAAACACAAGGCGGATGGCATTTGAAGTAGAACAGATGAGGCTGTCTTCTGGCCTCCCATGCACACACATTTCCATGTTACACCCCCCTCCCAAATGTGACATTTGAGGTGATGCCTATTGAAGCTTTCTGTGCTTCCTGTCCAGTGTCTATGGTGGACAATCAGGAAGCTCAGCATTTGGATTAATTTGGAGGCTGCAGGTGAGAAAGCAGATGCATTTCTCTGGTTTGGGTACATCTCTTACTGTTTTTCCTCCTGCGGGTCACAATAAATAAGCAGTTATTTCCTGCTTTCTTTCCTTCCTTAAAAGCAGTGTGCTTTTAAGCACCCCTAGAATGAGGTACTGGTTTTAAGTTTCCAGTAAAATTCATACACATTCAAAAGAAATGACCTAGATTAGTTCTAATGTGTAACCTACAGGCACAGCGGCTCGGTTCAGTCTCCACTGCCTCTGCCTGCCCTCATCTCCATCTGGGGATGCTGAGGAGCACATGCTGGCTTGGTTTCCAAGGATCTGGGGCTACTTAATGGCCTCCCGAGGCAGGAGCTGGTGGGGGCAGGCCTTTACAAAGTCTCTCACAAATCTATTCATGGTGAGATGGCACAACTGTCGCCGTGGTAAGGATGGACACGAAGGCTCGGCCAGATGGTTTGTCTCTAAGGATATGAAATCCTCCATTCGGCTGGAAGCACACAGTCAGCTCCACAAGAAGTCTCCACAGAGGTTCCAAACCAGAGAATCCCTGGGCCTCAGTCTGAGCGTCAGCTCTGAGTCAGCTTCAGGGTTCTCAGGCTGGCATGTCACAAGGGCATGCGACTTATCCAAACACTCTGCTGCTACCAGGTGATTCTCCAGTCTCCCGTCTCCTACTGCCTCCCCACAGGAGTTCTGGGGGTTATAGAAGCATGCCATGCATCCAGCTTTCTGTGTGGGTTCCACAGACAGAACTCAGGTTGCCAGGCTTCTATGGTGAGTACTTTCACTGGCTGAACCATCTCCCCTGCCAACATGTATGTCCCCATTCTTCTGAGTGGCCATCTCTCGGGCCTTCGACTTTGGAGGTAAGAAGCCGTGGCTTCCTAAGTCTGGTGTCATCCCTGGTGAGTGACATCTAATCAGACTGCATTTTGATTGACTAGTGGGACCATGGGCTTCTTCTGTCTCATTGATAACTGAGCAGCTGAGCAAGGGAGGCTTCTATTGTTGCCCTTTGGCGGCAACTTGTATTTTTAATAAGTCCTCTCCCTAGTATATAAAGGAAAAAAAAACCAAAACCCTCCAATATGCTAATTACTTTCAACTGCCACATACTGGGAAGGCTTTGACACACAACAGTTCACCCCACAAGGTGAGAAAAAAAACACCTGCTTAATTATTCTAAAATAAAAGCAATTACTTTTAGAGGCTTGACTCCAATATTAGTTTGTACCAGTGTGTTCTCATAGCAAGTTAACATGCTTAGTTAAGAGGTGCCAGTTAATCAAGCATGTTTAGCGCAGTGCAAAGATGCTCAGAACTACATGCACCATGGAGGCAGGAAGCCATGTCCAGTTAGTCTGGCTAAGTAGAAACATCACTTTTGAACAGTGATAGACCGAATCTCCTTGTCCCTGGGTTAGGCATGGCCCCATAGAGATGGACTTAAGAGATGACTCTACTTTGGTCCTAGAGACAAGAGGACTGAACATCTGCTGGATTGGGCCATGGTAATGCCTAAAGGTGAGATGGCTCTCCACTTGGCTGCTTTTGGGTGGATTCCTTTCTTTTCTCTAAGGCAGGCTCACTCAACCTGCTTAGCTGCACACTACAGATCACAGCTACTCAAGGTCAAGACTCGGAAGAACCACGCTCCAGGCCCTGGCCAGACATGTTGCATAACAAACAACTCAATTCCTTGAACAAAACACCAATTCACAAAATGAGTCAGATGTGGTGGCACATATCTGTAAATCCAGGTCTCAGGATGCTGAGGCAGGAGGATGAGGTTATGTGAACTTGGGCTATATATGGAGTCCTGGCTTTTATAAAAACAGCCAACTAAACGGCTTTGCACCCATAAAAGAAGCTTGAGGAAGTTACTCATCCCAAGTCAGTTTATATGTGGTTATAAAATGGGAACCCCCAGACCTTCCCAAGGATACTCTTAGAATCAAGAAGACTAGAAGCTTAGAGACTAGTATATGTGTAGTGTAGTAACGAACTCTTCACCAGTGAGAGGCTAAGAGGCAGCTAAACAGTTCTGAATATAGACTAGGACCCTAAATGACCTGAAATAAACTCACAGAGACGACTGATGTGTCAGTCTACACACACTAGATAACACTGCTTCTTCTGTTGACTTCTTTTGAACATTTATTAAAAAAGCAAAATGTATGTTCATCTCAAATAGAACAGTTAAAAATGGAAAAGCAATACAAACAACGTGTTAGCCAGCAGCATCCAGTCCTCCGCTCGCCCACCTGCTCCAGTCTGTTCCGGGTGAGCTCAGTCACTGCCTGCCTCCCTCCTTACAGTGCAGGTGAAACCAAATCATATAAAATTAACAAGTTGGGGTTAAATAAGCTTAAATAGGAGTGTTAAATACAAGACACTTTATCCGAGTTTCTGTACAAAGATAAACAAATCTGGTGTTGTACACAGGATCCCGCGGGCACTCAGCATCGGGGACTCGCGTGGGGAAGGTAGAGTGACTTTGTCTGCAGCAGAGAAACTACAGGAAAGCAAACTATGCAGTGAGTGACTACCAACAGGTCCAGCCATTTACAAGGCATAAGTATCTCTTTAAAAAAAATCAGAACACTGTTAATATTCAGGCACCGTTTGTTCCTGCAAATAAATACATCTCTACGGTAACAGCGTTTGAGCTGGTGTTAAAGGCCAGAGCTTCTCTCTGACAGGGCTCTGCTGACTACTTACTGCGCCCTCCTTATTGCTATGATAATGTGGCTGTGGAAATAAAACTACTGTACATCCAAAAAAATAGAGCACCTTTAACATTAAAGTACATGTCTGATTATCTGCCTCCGTATTTATTTGTACAATCCTGCAGCCTGGCTTAGCATCTCTGTAGGTCACCTACTTCAGTTAGTGACACCCAGTTCTCTCCCCCAGGGAAGCTGAGGCCAGAGCGTTATCAGGGGAGCCTTTCAGCTGCAGGCTACTTCTGCGTCGACAGGAGTTACATTCATCTTCTGCTGCAGTTACCCAGGAGGAGTCCAGGTGCCCTGACCTGTCCTGCTAGGGTGAGTAGCGAGACACAGGACGAACAGTGAGACATCTACCTACAGGTGGTGGAAAGCGCATATAAAACTGCATTGTCAACTTGGAAGGGACCGCAGGCAGGTAGGCAGGCAGGCAGGCAGGCAGGCCAGCCCATGGTCCCTGGGTGACGAGCAGCTGGCCGGTCAGGCCTTCTTGTCGATGGTGCTGAAGAACCACTCAGTGAACTTGCGCAGCTGGGCTGTGGCAGTCTGCGACTCCTCCTGCAGCCGCATGTTGTCTTGTCTCAGGTGCTGGACCTCAGCCTGCAGCACTGCCTTGTCCTGCTTCTCCTGCGGGGACCGGAGATCATGTTATAAAGCCAGTGGTCTGCTGCTCCCATTGATGACATGAGGCCCTCACTCTGACTTAACCCCAGGGACTCGCCTGCCCGAGCCACCCTAGCCTCCTGGCTCCCTCCGGATGTTGTCAAGGAGGACTGAAGATGCAGGAAGGCAGCCAGTTACAAGTTATGCGACCCCTTACCCTCCTGGAAGAGACAGGTTGAAGCTAGGTTGGAGTGAACCCCTCCTGATCTGCAGGGCTTCTCCAACTGCCTTCCCCTCTACCAAAAACTGGCGCCAGGGTGGCAGCTATGGATGCTAAGTCTAGAAGAGTACTTAGGCCTCTCATTCCATCCTTAGCCTTCTGGAGCTGCCATATTTCCACGCTGACCTTCAGAGCTTGCCACTCAAAAGTACAGAATATTAGGATTTTCAAAGTAGCTGTACTTGGTGCTTCTAACACACAGCCACGGGAAACACACGGCCAGCTTCAGATCTCTAGTGCTGAGAGGCACTACCGTCACAGCAGCTGCTGTTTCTAGTGGCCCACACAGTGGGTGAGAGGGGCTGAACCACTGGGAGCTCTTCATCTCCTCAGGGTGTCTTCTTTCACCCCTCAATGGCCTCCTGGTTCCCTACCTCTTCTGGGCTTGCCCCAAACCCACCACCCTGCCCCATAAAGCCCCAGGACTAGCCTTGTCCTAAGGCCAGCCCAGCCCTGAAATCCTCCTTCCTCCATCCTTTTCTGCCTTGGCTCAGACCACCCTGCTGCCACTCAGCTGTGTCTCCCCAAGACCCCTCAGCATGTAATTAGACCTGTGTTTCCACACTTCTGGTCCCCTTTCCTCTTCTTGCTCTTGAACCGGGGACAATATCAGCCAATCCTTCTCCTAGCTGCTGCTCCCTTTGGAACTCCGCCCACTCTAACAGCCTGACGTTAGGGATGAGACCCCCACCCCAGGCCTGTCCATGCGTCCTGTCTCCAAGACCTTCCCAACTCCAACAAACAACTCTAGAGCCCAGATCTCTCTTCTGCCCACATCATCACTGATGCCACAGCCCCTTCTAGAGCAGTTTCAAGTTTTTAACACTCTTTCCCAATGCCATCTCCTGTTTTTCAAAGGAAACTTCCCGGGACCCACTCCTCAATGTCTTCTAATCCTGTCTCTCCCAATGACCACTTCCCATCATCAGCCACTCCTGCCCCACATTGCCGGATCGGGAGCAGTCCTGCCAGGAAGGATCCTGTTCCTCTGGCAAGTTGCTGTACACCTCCCCAGGCAGCTTATACTCTGGGTCCCCTGATCTACTCACATCCTACATACACAGGGGTCCTTGTATCCCTGTTTATTTCTCTCTTGATTTCCTGTCTAAACCAAGTTAGTTAAACTCAACTGCCTTGGTGACCATACCAGCAGAGGAGATAAAACAGTGAGCTGTCTCTACTTGCCTGGGACTCTGGGTGTTAGAATGAAGTCCTAGGGTCTGGGAAACTTCTCTAGCCCAGGCAGAATGGGGTAGGAGGTCCCTGGAGCTGGCAAACACACACACACACACACACACACACACACATCTCTGGAACCAGAATCACCATAACACACCCACAGTTGGAAAAGCGAAGCCTTATGTGGCAGCTCTGCTGAATATACCCTAGAAGTTTCCCTCTGCACTTGACCTTAGCCTCTTAGCTGGTAATAGAAGACAGGGACCATCAGAAGAAAGTGTGTCAACATGTGGGTGTGCATGTACATACAGACACACATGTGTTTAACACACTGCAAAAGCTGTGCCAGTGCCCACCCTAGGCCAACTCCCTCCCCACACACTAGAGCAGAACTTGACTTCTTTGTAATTTGTTCTCTTCACTACTTCCTCCCCGCTTGGCCCAATCCCATCAACAAACATCTACACCAGCTATAGCCCTCTGCTCCCAAAGCCAAACCAAGCCTCCACCTCAGGAGCCTCCTGGGACACTCTGTGACACACACACACACACACACACACCACTCTGCCTCTCTGGGCAGCAAAGACACCTAGTACAGTGAGGGCACTGTGGTGGGCACCAGCAGGAATTCCTGCAAGAAGAACCTCGTTCCTCTGAGGAGAAACTGGCACAGGTGCAGGTGCATGGCAGTGGTTGGAGGTGGGAGAGCTGAGTGAGCTCTTGGAGAGCTCATTTTTGGGGAGCAAGTGACTCCCCTTTGGACTAGCTCACATGTATCTGTTGCAATCAACAACTCACAGGATCAAAGATGCCAGCTTGCTGCATCTTACTTCATATGGAGACCTCACCATACAGAAGGCCCAGTCACCGTCAGGCATGTCCCCAGGGCTCCCTGCTCCCTCAGGGGGAAAAAACCACACCAGCTGCATGTGAGAAGGAGAGGGTAGACCTAGGGAATCATCTCCTCCTGTGTGCAGGTCCGTTTAGGGTCTTTCTATCCTTGGGTCTTCCCAGCTTCTTTGCAAGAGTCAAAGGGGCTGCACGTGGGCAAAGCCCTCTGGGGGTGGACTCCAGCAGTCATACCTTGCGAAGGTCGGTCTGCAGCTGTCGGAGAATCAACTCTAGCTGGTTGACTTTCCCAGTCAGTGTGGAGGGTGAGCGCTCCCTGGTAAACGGTACAAGTAAGAGGACTTAGAGACCCAGGGCTAGGGTACTGCTTGTGTTAGTAAACTTTTCACTAAAAACATTCTGTGTAAGTTGACGATTTGGGACAATGTCCCCATAGCTCCCGCTATGGACTCAGAATCCAATCCCTAAGACCCAAAGGCTGATAAGAAAACAAAGGCCAGGATTATTTCAATAGAGAAGAGGGAGGCCAGAGCTAAGTCCTAGGAGCCAAATGTAGACCTGCTTCCCCTTGCTTTTGTCATGAAAACAGGACCAGGTTCAGTAGCAAGTTAGCAGTGACTCAGTTCACAGGGAAGCCAGAACTGGGTTCATCATCATGAAGAGTGGGTGCATTCCTCATGTATGTCAACAGCAGGTGGATGGCTGGATCAAGGACCAGGGTCTGGGGTGAACTGTGCCCTAGGCAGGTCCCACAGCATGAGTGATTCACAAGGGGGTCACTGCCTGGTGCTTTTGTAGTGACTGGGTAGCTGACCATAGGTTCCACTTGGTTCTCTCTGCCAGCGAGACTGGCTACTCTGGGCACAGGCCAGACATCAGGCAGGACCTGTCTATGCAGTGCAATGGTTACACAATCTAGTGGTATCATTTCTAGCATGGCAGGAATCCAAGTCAGTCCCACTGTAAGACTCTCTCTGGCCTGGCCTGGGATACCCGAGTTCTGGGACAGTGGGAGGGAGCGTCCACATACCCAGGTGTATCCATGAACTCCTTGCCGCTGGTGGGATCCACACACAGGGACAGCTCTGGGGCCCCTTCCAGGTCTTGTCCATGCTGGAGGTCAGTCAGGGTACAGAAAGATGCCACCCTCTGGTCTGGAGATGAGGAACACACAGAAAGCAGTTTGGTGAGAACCATCAGGCAACATGTCTTTGGACAGACCAATTTATTGAATGGAATCTGCTGGCCCTCCTTACCACAATGCCCTGTTCAAAACAAAACAGAGAAACAGAAGCTCAGGCAAGCTGTTGGCAATGAGAAAGCATGAGACTGACTATCCTCCATGGGCTGTATAATACATATATCACAGCCACAGAGACAGGTATACTTTCTTCTTTCCACACCCCAAGGAATCTAAGCTACTGGCTGTGCATGGATTAGCAAGATGGATGGACAGAACCATGGAGATGGACCCTTCTCCCGTGAACTCGAGAACATTCCTGAGAAAGAACAGCCAGGGCACATGTCCCTGGTGCATCCCCCATCCCCACTCAGTATGTGGACCACCATGCAGGCGTGCAGACACATGAAATAGAAATAAACAGAACAGGCTACAAAATAGCAAGAGCCTGTGTCAATCACCTAGGTAGGAGGCGTGGTGACAGAGAAGCCCGAGTTCTTCATCTGAGTCAAGACCTGAAATAAGATTTAGAATTCTCCCATGAACAGGAAGATCTCTCTGACCTGGAGAATCTCCAGGACCCTTACGATGTTGTGTGAGTACAGCATGCATGGTGTGCTAGCATTTGTGCGTGAGGGGTCTATGCACACCTATTTGTGTATGTGTAAGAAGACAGCAACTAGGAGAAGGCTCGGCGCTAGTGTTATATGGTGTCACACAAGATGGCGAGATAACATGTTTCATGTTATAAGCGTTCTAGTTAGAAGTAGGGTGGAAGTGTCTGACATATCCATATTCAATCATAGTTGCCATCATTTCAGATTGTCCTGAATGCAAATTTAAGAACAGTGGTGGTGAGAGCAACCGGCCAGGTCCTCTCACTAGAAACCAGGCATCATGAACTTGGCGTTCAATGTTTCCTGAGAGCTGGGCAGGAAAGAGAGGAAAGCAGAAGCAGCCCAGCCTCTCGGGCTGACCCAGAACTCAAGCCAGTGCTGCAGGTAGGGAGGCAGCGTTCTGTCTTGACAGAGCATGGGGACAGATTTGGGAAGCTGGCTTTCCCCTGGACTCGGAGTGAACCTGCATGCGCAGCTGGAACTGGAGGGGTGGAGTTCGCCAGTGAGTACCAAGGAGGCTCTTCTCCCAGGGATTGATTAATGGGGAGGAGCTCTGTCTCCCGCTGGCTACTACTGCACAGGCCTCCTAATGAGGTGACCTGCCTGTTTGGCTGATGTAGGGTCACACACTACCAGTTAATTAAAAAGGATAGCGATGCTGAGGCTACCAGGGGCATATGATGGAAAGTCACTGCAGCCATACAGTGCGGAAGGCACAGCCTACCTACTCACAGTGCCCTAGGCCCTCTCAGAAGTCCTGCTGAGCCCACCTAGTGACCCAGGACATCAGAGTTCTCGAACTGCAGAGCCCCTGCCTAATACCTGCCATAGGCATACAGGTCCTTTAATTGCCTTTTCTGTAGAGCCCGACTCTAACCCACAGCATGACAAAGATCTTGCAACTACTCGGCCCTAACAGGAAGCTGTGCTACCCATTTAGTGCTTGATACTTGGCTGTTGGCACTTGATGAAATAACCTGGAGCCTAATGAATAATGCGGCTTGGCCACTACCCACATCCACATAGGGTCTCCTGCATAGAGGTGGGGAGGATGGATTAAGGGGAACTGAGGAGGACTGGGTGGCTACAGAATTCTGCACACACCAATTCCTGGCCTTTTGGCAAAGATCATGTGTAAAATTCTACACAGCCTTCTTCTGTGAGGGCCCCAAATAAGACACTGTATTATTTAAAAACAACAGCAACCAAAAACTAGAAAAACGTAAGCTGGGTAGAAAAAGCTTGTTGCCCAAGGGTGAGGAACTGAGTTTGGACCCCTAGCACCCATGTAAAAGCTGAGCGTGGCGAGCGTGTGTCTGTAACCCCAGTGTTGTAGGGTAGAGGCAGGCAGGTCCTGGAGGCTCACTGGCCAGCAAGTCTAGCTGAACAGTGAGTTTCAGGTTCAAGGTTCAGAGAGAGAGCCTGTCTTAAAGTGTGTGTGTGTGTGTGTGTGTGTGTGTGTGTGTGTGTACTATTAAAGAAATCCTGATGTCAACCTCTGGCCTCCACAGGTGTCCACACAGGCAAACATACCTGCACATGCATGTCTGCACTCCAACATCAAGGTTTTTTTTTTTTTTTTAAACTTTGTGAAGAATTCCATGGACTCATTTTACTGTGTGGAGCCTGGTGACAACCCAGCCAAGTGTATTTGGCTCTGAGGGTCAGGTCTCATACCTAGGTAGAAATACTGTAGCCTGCTTCAGCTATTTCTGCCTTCTTTATAAATCTCCACATGAGTCAGAACAGGACATGTTCCCGGCAGCCTCAGGGAGTCACATGGTCCTCTGGCCATGGGGCAGAAGCCAGTGCGGACCTTGCCACCTGGGGAGTGTGTGCCAGAAGAGCAGGCTGGGGACTCTGGGCATGCAGATGCTACTCTTCTGAGCAGATGCTGGTGACTTTCTAATAAGGCTCATCTTCCTGACACTTTCCAGGGAAGCTCTTTGCCTCTGCAGCTTACTTCTAGGATGACAAATGTTTTGCCATCATGTGACCTGACCTGGAACCACATGGTACAAATAAAAGCACAGAAAAGGCAAACTTGGGAGAGTGGATGTTGTATGCAGGCCCAGCTCAGGCCCGGCAGCTGAACCCTATGGGGCAGCCTATTTGCTTTGCCCTTCCTGTTCCCAAAGGCTAAGCAGGTTTGGCTGATGGCGACATCAGACATGCTTGATGGACAGACAATTCACCACTTTAGGTACGTTTATACCTATTTCAACTTCATTGCAGCTGTTCATGTGGGGTGGGGGGCAACGTGCATGTGTGTTCAAATGTCGAGGTCAGAGGTCAACCTAGGGTATTGTTTCACAGGTGTGTCTACCTTCCTTTTTATTTTTAGAGACAAGTTCTCTCGCTTGGTCTGGAACTTGCAGATTCTACTAAGTTGACTGGTCAGCAAAACCCCAGGGGTCCTCATGGCTTCACTTCCTCAGTGTTGAGATTGTAAGTGTGCATGGTGTGCCCAGCCTTTTCACTCAGGTCTTCACACTTGCAAGGCCAGCATCTAATGACTGAGCTGTCTCCCCAGCACCCAACGTCCTTTTTGAAGATCTGAACGCACATAGCATTATACAAGGGGAAGAATATATGCCCACTCAATGGTAGTTTTAGGGCTCAAACAGCAAAATGGTGAAGGTAAATCACCCCGAGACTTCAAGCCACACCTGCAGGACTGGCAGTGGTGTGAGCAATGGCTACAGGGATGAGCAGACCTAGTAAATGTACCAGAGACTGTGGATGGCAAGTGGCTGGGTAAACTATGCTCTTCCACAGAGAAGGTGGCTCTGATCTGCGCGTCAAAACCACAGGGGAAAGAGACTTGCAGGGGCTCTGCAGCTGGGAAGAAGGAAGCAGGGGCTCCCACTGGACACCTGTGCTTCCTGGGCTGCAGGAAAGCGACTCAGCTGACAGGAAGAAACAGAACACACTGCACTTCCCACCGAAACACCCTGGTCGGGCCTTTATCAGTCTCCGAGGAACACAAAGACACAGTGCTGCAGAGCTGGTCTGAGTGACGAGAAGGAAAGAGCCCTGGAATTAGCCTCTGCTCAAGACACAGCTCTGCCTTGGCCTGCAACACTTTCTGTCTGCTGCTTAGGGGATTTAAGTAGATTTACTGTACAGTTTCCATCTCCAGAGTGGCCAGTGTTCTCTATTTTCCCCACCATTACACGATCATCAGGAGGCATCCAGCATGCCGAGTTCTGTTTGTGCTCGTACACAGGTGTCAGACATCAGTGACTTTAAGACTTTTATCAACTTAGTGCTGAATATTTAAAACCAAAAACTTCTCATCCTCAAAGTTTATGATTAAGTCTTTTAAGAAACCAAAGACACATGGAGCATATATTAAAGGCACAGACTTAATACACTGAATATGTCCATTTGGTCATCTAATTCCCATAGCAGCCCAGCATTGACATTAAATGCATGTGAACATACATGTCCCACACTCAGTCCTGGAGACATGGTGACAGTCATCACCCACGGCAAATACTGGGCACTTAGAGGACAGGCCTCCTCAGGCTGGAGACAAGCACACTTGTTCTCCACTTCAGCATGTAAGCAGGAAACTGTCAGAACCACACTGGCTAGCTGGGTGATGAATGAGAGCAGCTAACTCCAGGACCTGTGTGTATGTGCATGCGCATGTGTGTGTGTGTAGGCCAGAGGTTAACTCTGGCTATTATTCCTCAGGATGCTGTCAACCTTGTTTCTTGAAACATGGCCTCTCACTGGCTTTGAACACTCACTGATTTGAGGAAGCTGGCTGGCTAGTGAGTCCCAGGGATCTGAGAGCCTCTGGTTTCCCAGCACTGAGATTGTAAGTGTGAGTGGCCATGCCTGGCTTTCCACTAAGTTCTGCAGGTCAAACTCAAGTCCTCAGCTGCATGGCTAGCAGTGTGCTGACTGAGCTGTCTCCCAGCCCTTTAACGGGAGAACTTTTGAAAGAGACTCCACTTCCCTTCCCAGACTCAGTCTGACCCACAGCCAGATTTTTTACTTAGCTCTGATCCCGTTCACAAGGTCACATCCTGTTAAGCCTGGATTGAAGTGAACACACTAATAACACATTATCAGAAATGCATGTCACACACCGCCTATAGGACATCACAGCCCGGCTGCACAGTACACTTAAAAGTGCTACAGTTCCCCATTGTGCTTATGGGGATGAAGGAACCACAAGCAGCACCTTGGGAGAGGGTCACAATGCACTGCAGATTCCAAATGCAGTTTCTATGGAAGGTACATTGCTCTTGAACTACTGCAAAGTGGAAAAAATCATTGAGAAAATGAGTCAGGGACAGTCTAGAAAACAGTATTTCAAGAAACAAAAGATAAGCTGAGCACTGCATGGTAGACGGCTAAAGGATTTTGCTGTATTAGGCAAATCTGCAATTCTGTTCAGGAACTCTGACAGGCGAAGGGCATTATCACATCCCACACCAAACAGAACCGGACATATTAAAATAAAGCTTGGCATGTGACCCAGCCATATCTTAAATGTGACTGTCAGCACAGGGGAGTTGTCGGCCCTGGGCTGCCGCCATTAGCACCTAGATCACCTTTCAATCCTAGACCAAGGAGACTTCTCCACTCTTGATGTGTGCTTTTTGAGTTACACTCTGGTTATCTATCTACTTCTAACTGATCTTAATTATGCTATATTATTTTATATACTGAATAATTTGCTATCAGCTAGTTCTTAGGAATGAGATTTCAGATGTGGGGAGGGGATGTGGTACATTTATCTGGCCTGGCTATGAACTGTCACTGTACTTGAATGAGAAGATGGATTGCTTTATGATCTGCAGAACGACACTGGCTTTGAGTGTTCTTTGTGGCTTCCTGGAGCAGCAGAATTGTTTTTCCCACAGAGTAGGTAAGTGCCCATAGCTCATCATCATTGACATTCACATGAACATTGTTTGCACATAGTTACTGTGTCTTCTTCAGTGGGGTGCAGCCACACACCTCATTTGTTTGCCACGGAGGCAGCAGCGTCTTCCGCTGGTCATTTACGCACTGTATACATCTTGGCTTTATCTACCACATTCATCATAAACCTTTCTCTACAGTTTACCACATCCCTCTTTCAGTCTCGTAAAGGGTCATACATAAATACATGTATGTATATCTATCCATATTGTATTTCACATGTTCTCTCATTACTGCATAATTAAATCTTCCAAATGGTAATACTGAATGATTTTTCACTTTTTATAAAGTTGACTTTTCTAGTATATAAATTGCTTTCTCATTTAGGTGTTAAATACATTCTGATGCCCATGTTCTTTACTTTTTCAAAAGGACTTATTCTATTTTTGAATCATTATTATGCTATTTAATTATTATTGATTTATAATAGGTTTTTTGTTGAATACTGTTCATCATTTTTCTAAATGGGTGCAATTAAGTTCTTAGCATATCTTTAGATAGCTGAGTTGAAACTGCACTTATCTCAAATTAATTCAAAAAGGACTGTCATTTTTACCACCGAGGATTCTATCCATTCCTGTCCTTGTCTATATAAAGACTCTACAGTTACTTAAGAGTGTCTCTGTTCTCTCATTGTAATTCTAACGATGGCTTAATTTCCAAAGAACACATAGCTGGAGCTCACTGGTTTGCTTAAAGTGTCCTTCAAGGCTGTTATCACTGACCGCATGTAGAACCCAAGCCAACCATACCTCCCTCTGCCATGCGAACACACCAGCCTGTCCTAAGGTGTTGACCAGAGCCCACCCTAGTGTCTGACTGTCCTTGCTCTGTCACAGATGATGGCAGGTATCATAGCCTGGGACTTCTCAGATCAGACATGAACCAATCACAGAACTGCTTTTTAAGAAAGTGAACTGCTTTTATTCCACTAGGGATTCCATCATGCATGAAAATGTGCAGTGACCCCAGTGGGTGCAGAGTTCAGTCAAGATACGGCTACTGCAGACAGAGTGGGGTCCTCCAGAGGAGCCTGACACAGCCAAGCTCCGAGCATGCGTTCTGGTTGCCTGTGGAGCAGAAGAAGCACCCAGCTGAGCCTTAGCCAACTCACGGCACAGTAAGAACAGACCACTGATGGTGATAGCTATACATTTTAGGACAGCTTATTATGTAGAAATAGTAGCTAGAAAAATCAGGAATACTTTAAAAAACTGTTTTGTTAATTTTAGAAATTTTTTTCCCCAAGACACAGTTTCTCTATGTAGCCCTGACTGTCCTGGAACTTGCTCTGTAGACCAGGCTGGGCTTGAACTCACAGAGATCCATCTGCCTCTATCTCCCGAGTGCTAAGATTAAAGATGTGTGCCACCACTGCTCAGCAATTTTAGAATCTTTAATAATTTCCATTTGATCCTACCTTCTAGATATATAAACATGGCTACAATTTTAAACTACTGATATTCACTCTTTTTTCTCCCTCCCATACTGAACTGTATATGTCAAGGATTCCAATACAAAAATGAAAGGATATGGTTCCAATGGGTTCCTATTGTGGTCTGCATGTGTGTTCCCTACAGGCTCACCTGGTTCCCAGCTGGTGGCACTGCTTGGGAAGGTTGTAGAGCCCTTAGGAGGTGGAGCCTTGCTGAAGAAGGGGGTCTCTGAGGGCCCTGGGGCTCTAGAGCCTGGCCCCACTTCCAGTTCCTTCCCTTGTTTCCTGAGTGTGGAGACAATGGAATCAGCCAGCTTCCAATGCTGTATTGCTGTAGGTGGCTGTGACATGCCTTCTCTGCCACAGTGGACTGTGTCTCTCTGGAACTGTGAACTGGAATAAATGCTTTCTCCCTTAAGGTGCTCTGCCAGGGCATTTTACTACAGCAATGAGACAGTAACTAAGGCAGTTCCCTTGTTTAATTTCTGAACTTGAAAGCCCTGCTCATCAACACATTCCCAACTGCATAATGTAGACTATCCGGGAATAAGGATATATCCTTCATGAGACTTTGGAAGGATCTCTCAAATCTTATCTTTTATTAGAAATAGGTCCCAATTCTACTAGATATATTTTCAGGAAATTAGAATAATCACTCTTAATTACTTTACCTACTAACTTAACATAATTAAAGCTTTTCTTTTATTAAACCAGTTAAACTCTTGCCTGTAACAATGAATAATCTCAGTCTACTACAGAATTTCCTGTAAGTTTTCTTACTGTAATCCTACAGACCAAGGCTGTCTCAATGGGGCTCTCTTTTTCAGAGATGTAAAAAGGAAAGAATTCTATTACATAAGAAGGCTGCCTCTAGATTTCAGGCAAGCTTCGCACAAGGGCACCATTATTCGTTGTAACTGAAAACAATTCACTGTACACTCAGTAGTTTTGAGTGATGCTGGGTATTTTGGAATATTCTCGAATGGCTTTTCAGTGACCTTTGCACTCTGGGCTTTTGTTCCTCTTATATTTTTGGTTGTGAGCCTAGCCTTTAACAGCTGAGCCATCTCTCCAGCCCTGGGCTTTTTTCCTCATCCACCATTTTCTTCTTGCAATAAATGCTCAATTATGTCACCATGAAGTTTATTCCTATGTAGTTGACATTCCTCAATGACCTCCTTTAATGTCTCTTTAACGCCACCCAGAGAATATATAATGATAAAATGTGGAGGAATGAAGGGTGGGGTGGGGAGAGGTGGTGCCCAGTATTCAGTACAAATGGAACCAGCCCCGCAGAAGCCACAGAACAGCCAGATGCACAGTTTCCCACCATTAAGATGAAGGCGCAGAGAGTACTGTGTTGAGTAAGAGCCCCACCAGGAGTCAGCTAAGGTACTGTCAGTGAGCTGCCATCTCTAGGTTGTCTGGTGACAGGTTCCCTTTAGCCTCTCAGCTAATTCTTGACACTGGGGAACTGTGTACTGAGCACCTTGGCAACCAAGCTCCGTTTTTTGTCTACACTGCATGTCGAATCCCGGGCCCTGCACTTTCTGAGACAGGATCTCGTTCTGCTGCCCAGGCAGGTACTGAACTTATTCTCTTCCTGATCAGTCTTTTAAGTAGCTGGGATGACAGGTCTGGCCAAGGTCTGTCTTGGAAACCAGCTCATTAGGTTGGTGGCTTGGGCTGGCCAGGTCCCCATTCTGCAGGGGACAGCAAGACTCCAAAGCTCCACCACAAGGTCTCATGACACATGCCAGAGGGAGGGAGGTCCTACAGAGCCTGTGTCTTCTCTAGGGGACAACGGTCTGCTGCAGCTCTCGTAACATTAATTCCATCTTACTCATTCGCTTTTATGGTTTGGGGTCATGTCTGCTAAATGTTAATCAATATTCAAAGAAAAACTGATTACTGATCGATTTATACAATGCACTATTTTATCTGCTGTTGAATTTTAAAATGGATTTCATCTCTTTTATTTGTCTATGTGTGTGCTGCATGCACATGAGTGTGCACACCCATGCTCACAGAGGTCAAAGGAGGACATCAGGTGTTTTCCTCTCTCACACTCTTCCACATTACTGGCTCAAGAGAGAGTCTCACTGGACTGGAAACTTGTCATTTTGGCTAGACTGGCTGGCTAGCAAGCCCCTGGACATGCTCATCTCTGCCCCACCCCACAAGGCTGGATGACAGGCATGCACCATGTCTAGTTTTTGATGTAGCTGCTGGGGATTTGAACTCAGGTCCTTCTAATTATACAGAAAGTGCTCTTACTCACTGATCAGTCTCCCTAGCTCCTCTGTTCAGCTTTTTGGAATCTGCTGAAGTACAGTTTAAGTTAATTTTCTAGCTGATGTCACAGTAGTAAGGTGGAGCCACAAACAATTTTCCCACTAAAATGTTTCTAAAACATTGTGTATTTCTCTAAGAACTACTCTTTATGGCCATAGGTCAAATACTTAGCATGTAGCACTCTTTCCATCACTATTCACTAATAAAAAGAGAACTATTATACTACTTAGTTCTTCTTAGGCAGTTACTAGAGTAACGTTCCACACATCTCCAAAGCGCAGACCTTGAGTTTCACCTCTAGTTTTCTTGATGAATTGGTTCACTGCCTGTGGTCAGCAAGGTCTGGGAAGGTTTCTCTCTGGAGGGCACGCTCACTGGCAAGCTTCCTGGTGACACATCTGTGGTCACAGTAACACCCCCTCATTCTTTATACTAATCATATTTAAACATATCCAGACAGCTGTAATGGGGGGGGGTGATGAATTTGGTGTCTCAGCTCTACTCTTGAATAGCACAACAAAATCTAAGCCCTTAAGCTTCAGCTCAATGAAGATGAACATGGCCTTCTTGTTTTGATTTTATAGTAAGACTTGTCGTGTGAGTTTTCTGAGGAGATGGAAAGAAACATCTATTCATCCCAGATGCAGACAGCACCCACAACCAAAGAAAAGAGTCCATTCAAGGCAGCCTGGTGAGCCAGTGAGTTTATGGGGGTTACTTCGAGGAGTGTGAGCACCCCGGAGGCCGCTGCATCACTGAGAAGCCCTACGCGCATCCTTCCACCTTCTATGCTCTACCCAAAAGGCCACATGCAGCTGGGTAAGAGGGCGTGGGGATGGAAATCTTAGATCAGGGTCCCCTGAGTACCTTCTTCTATGAGGAAATGCTGTTGGGTTCAATCTGGTGAGGCCGATTTAAGACCAACAGCTCGGAGGAAACAGTTACACTGATGTTTCACTCCAACAGGATGATAAATTCTATTTTTAAAACCCTGTTTTCAGATGTGTCGACTGTCCAGCATGTCAGTATGGGTGCTGGCTGAAGTCTGAATCCAGTAGGACACTTTACCACTACACAGTTAGCAGCTTCTAACAGTGAAACAAACGAGGACATGGATACTAGGACACTACTACCCAGACTGTTTCCAGAAGGATGATGCACTTGTGGGGGAGTCGTGAGGGCATGTTCACTGTGTGCGAGTGTCCCCTGTCAGCTGTCCTCTCTCAAAAGTAAACTCCCCCACTGGCGGATAGCACCCCAGGGGCCTGGGCACAAAGGAGGTCTCTCTAGTATGCCAGTCACAAGAGGAGAGGAAGGGTTAGAGCAGCAGACCTTGGTCTTCTGTAGCCAGATGTCACAGGTAATAAGGTGGAGCCATAAGGTGTCAGGGGCAAGTGGAGGCTCTGAGCCCTGGGGATAGCACATTCTGTTAAGGCTGGAAGGCCCTGACAGCCTTGCCGTGGGCAGAAGGCAAGGAAGCCACATCAAACGACCCCACTTCAATTCATCCACTGGGAAAGGCAGGATCAGAAAGAATGTCGCAGTGTCGAGTCTGTATGTAGAGTCTTCTCATGGGCCAGTGTGTTGAGAGCTTGCTCCCCAGCTGGGATGATGCCTGGGGAAGTTGTGGAAACTGAAGAGGTGGGGTCATGCTGGATGAAGTCTGTAGCCAGCCCCACTTCCCGGTCGGCTGTGATGTGAATGAGTACCCACGGCCACGGCCACGGCCACGGCTTGCCCACCAGTGCGCCTTCAGTGGTACCTCTCAAACCATGAGCTAAATCAGGTTTGTCCCCCCACAGGCCATTGCTTGGCGGTAATTTGGTCACAACAACGAGAAAAAGAACACAAGTAGTCAATGGCAGAAGCTCTAAGAGTTGTGGCCCCGGATCACACAAGACCCAAACAATGGGAAGCAGCTTCTTCATGGCCTTTGTGGACAGTTCCCCATGACCTGGAGAAGAGTGCTGCTCCCCAGTCACAGCATCAGTGGTGACCAAAAGCAGTATGGCAGCCAGAAGGGCTCTCAGAGCTCAACTGACCCACCTCAGCCCTCCGACCAAGAGGCTTAAAAAGACCCATTGCAGCCCACTGACCCACAGGCTTAACTGACTCTCTGTAGCCCACGGATTCACAGGCTTTACTGACCTCTCCAGCCCACCAATCTACAGGTTTAACTAACCCACTGACCCACAGGCTTAAGTGGCCCTCTGCAGCCCATTGACTCACAGGCTTAACTGACCCATCAACCTACAGCCTTAACTGACCCTCTGCAGCCTGCCAATCCATAAGTTTAACTAACCTACTGACCCACAGGCTTAACTGACCCACTGCAGTTTACTGACCTGCTGATCCACAGGGTTAGAAGAAGCTGAGGCCCACACAGCTAGAAGGACTTGCCAGAGCACACAATCCTGCCAGTCTTCTGTACTGGCACTAAGTCAGCACCTGCTTGTCCTACCAAACTTGGCAGCTTTGGCCTCTCGAGAGTTCTCTCCCATGTCACTTTAGTGTGCTTCAAGGGCAGAGACCATGGGAGCTAGGCAATCATGCATGCTTTTCACACAGGGAAATGGAGCCAAAGAGGAAAAGGGGCTTGTCTGATCAGGTGGCAGTTGGTATCTGGAGCAGAATTTAGGGTTTGAAGTCCCTTGCCTAGCACTGATTTCACCAAGTGACTTGACCATATCTAGATGCTTCCTTAGAACCAAGTCTGCCCCTATTTCATCTTCAAAGACGGGCAGAGCATTCAACATTTGCCAGATGATCCAATACATAGACATGTGTTCCTAAGCTGCAGTATAGGCCCTGCAGGAGCATGCTCCCTGGGCACACAGAGGGGCCCAGGGTATGGGTGAATCTTTACCTTCAAACGCTCGTGCAGCATCCACAAGATGGGACCAATCTAACCCTGTGGCTGTGTCTGGTAGTGGCATCAGGCCGGGATCTGCACACTTGGATTTATCCGATAAGGACCCGTCGGAAAACCAGAACTCATCTGAGTAGAAACAAAATCAGAGTGTAAGTCAGTCAGTCTGTCTCCACCCAGAATCACAGCATTGTCCCCAGAGTCTGGCAATCCATTAGTCAGTCAGTCAGAACATAGGTACCATTGCCCTCAAAGAGAGTCAGTCAGAAGGCCGGACAGTCACAGCATGGGTACCCTCACAGGGAATTAGTCAGTCAGTCACAGCATGGGGACTACCATCCAGACAGGGAATCAGCCAGCCAGCCAGTCGGTCAGAGCATGTGCACCATCACCCTCATTGGGCATCAGTCAGTTGGTTCGTCATGGCATGGGTACCATAGATCCCATAGAGTACATCAATATGAGCACCACAGTCTCCAATACAGTCAGTCTGTCAATCCATTAGTTACTGTCTACATGGTCAGTCACAGCATGAATAGTGCTCCCCACACAGAGCCAGTCAGTTAGGTCACAGCATGGTTATCGCTGTTCCCAGTCTGTCACAGTATAAGCACCACACTCCTTGTCTGGAGTCAGTCAACCTATCATTCCATTAGTCACTGTCCTCACAGACAGTTAGTCAGCCAGAGAATGGGCACTGCTGCCCACACAGTGTCAGAGAGTCAGCCAGCCAGCCAGAGCATGGGTATTACCATCCTCAGAATCAGCTACTCACAGTATGAGTACTATTAGTCCCTACCTAGAGTCTGTTAGTCTGTTGATCTGCTAGTCCATCAGTCCCTGCATAGGTACCATTGTTCCCACAGAGCCAGTTAGTCACAGCAACAGCACTGCTGATCCTTCCAGGGTCAGAGAGTCAGTAAGCAGGTCTGTTAGTCATAGCACAGAGAGCATGTCCCTACTCAGTCATGGCGTGAATGTCATGGTCGCCACTGAGTTGGTTATGGCACAGGTACTGCCATCATCTCTCACAAAGGGGCCTGGGAAACTGTATAAAACATGCCCTGTTAAAATAGGAAATATTAACCCACCCCAAAGAGGTGGAGGTTTGTCATAGCCACCAGCCCACACGAGACCAGCTGGACGGTGGAGAGCAAGCAGGGGTGGTCAGCATGGAGCCTTGCAGAGGAGCATCCTCACTTCACACTCTTGCAGAAGCTTTCTGAGGCCTGGGATAAGGTCTTGTTTCCTCAGGGTAGCTGCCCCCCTTTAAAAAAATGCCTCAACCTTCACACTGCCTTGAGACTGCCTGGTAGCAATCTCTTTTCTGATGATTTCCAAAGTGTGAGGAGCAAGGTCAGCAAAGCTGAACGGTAGACATTACAGACCCAGAGGTAGTGAGGCTACCTCAGTGAACAGATGAGAAAAAGAAAGGATGTCTCTTCACGACCTATGTGCAGATGTGGCTGCCCGCCCACTCTTCTGACTTGACAGGACAGTCCTGCTGCTGCACCAGAAGCCTCCCAGCCCTCCCTCGCTTCCTGGAATGCCTGACAGTTCTCCGTCAGCAGAGCATGTGTGTTTCCCTACCATTCCTTTGCTCCCGAAGCTCTCACAGCAGCTCCTTAAGTGCTCAGGACATTAATAACACTCATTGTTAAGAACTCGCTATGCATCAGAGAAGAAATTCTGAAAGGGCCTGACCGGACGATTTCAAAGTGCCTTTTCTGAACCTGCCCAGAGCATTGCATGCAGCTGCTTGTGGCTGCATCTGACTAATGAGACCAATCAAAGTAATGACCACCTGGCTGGCTGAACCTGCAATTAAGTTCAGGGGCGTAATTAAGCAAATGCACCTGTGATTTCTACACCTCCATCCTTCTGGGAAGCTGTGAGGTGCTGGCATCTGGAATGGGACAGACATCATTCTGCACATGTGGCCTTGAAGGACACCCACAGCCTGCTCCCACTCTACAAATGCAGCCTGCTCCCAGTGACAGTGACACCAATCAGCCGGCGCTGTTTCCAGGAGACCATGCTGAGGAGTAGTGATGGCTGCCAATGCGTTCCCAGTCTCCACTGAGGAAGCACTATGGCAGCCTCTCCCTGGACATCTTTACAGTAACAGCAGTTCCTGCTTGCCCTCTGCCATTGTCAGGTGGTAAGCCAGCAGCAAAGGCTGGAGTAGGAGCTGGGAGAGAGAGAGATGTTTGGGTGTCTCCTCCGAGGCCTTCTCTGGGGTGCACTGGAGGGGCCACTGGCCAGTGCTGGGAAGAAGACAGTGGCTGGTGTTGTTAGCAGAATGAAAGGGACAGTGGCTGGTTCTAACTCAGAAGGTGGGGTGAGAATGAACACCCTCCTGTGGGAAGGTCACTCCCCCAATTACTCAATGAAACAACCACTTGGCAGTCTTGGGCTAAAATTTCAAGCTGTTTCTGAGGCAAGGCACAGATTAAGAATCCTGGGGCTGAGGGGCAGATGGGAGTGACTGAGTGTGCAGATAGGTGCAACTCAGTCAGCCCCAGAGTCAGTCTGCTCACAGGGGAACCCAAGGGCAGTCACTGCTATGCGGCACAGGGGTCTCAGGAAGTGCCCTGCATAACCCTCATCTCCCGCAGCTCTCAGCCATGCAGGGAGCCAAGGGTGAGCACAGCATGCAAAGCTGCTCAGGGTGAAGGGAGCTTTGGCAGATCAATACTGGGGAACAGGCGGAGAATGTGTGAGAAGTCCCCCTGGCTGGGCTCCAGTGCTGTCTTTAGAGTGACTGCTCCATCACATCATTAGGAGTGGGACAGCCGAGACACAGCTGGGGCTCCGCCCTTGGGCTCTGTCACTAGGAGACAGGCACACACTGGGCTTCCTGAACCTTTTGAAAAAGACAGGCTAGGTGATGTGCTGTGAGATGGAGTCCTGTCTAAGGAGGTGACACTTGCTTGAGGTCCGTGTGACAAGGGGGAGCTGGCAGACAGCTGACACGCTACTGGCATAAAAGCTTGGGATGAGTGTGGGGAGATCTGAACCTTAGCCTGACTTGACCTGAGCAGCCTTAGGCTGTGGCTGTCTTACAGACAACCCAGGAGCTACATGTGCCTTTTCCAATAATCAGAATCTGGCACACTTAACATTATTTTTCTTCCATTGAGTAGAAATGAAGTATTTAAGAACAAGATCAGCCTTTTAAAATTCTTTTTGTCCAAAGACTCAAACCAGCAGCAATCTGTTAGGTCTTTAACTGACACACCCCTCTGCCTGTGTTACTGGATGCGACACTGGGAAGCCAGCAGGAACAGTCACCATTTCAGAGGACAGTGGAACCAGTGAGGACCCATGAGGAGCCAGGGATGGTAGATAAACACTGTCCATGGTCTGGTGGGATTGCATATGGTGGGAAGGAGGAGTCACCACTATGCCTGTGATACTACACTCAATATGTATTCTGTTCTCCAGTGACAGACGGATGGCTTCTAGAAAAGACTCCCTTGCCATAGCTACCCAAAGCTATCCTTTCAAATCCAACTCTTCAAAGCCTTGGGGTGCCTCAGGAGATTCAGAAAAAAAGTGATCAGCTAGGTGACTGCACTGACTAGTTCCCTGGCCACCAGCTCCCTGGGCAAAGTCGCAGAGCCTACAGCATGTGACTGACTCCCAGAACAGCATCTGGCTCCTCACAGAGCCAGGGAGGCCTGTGCTATGTAACAGTCAGGTCAGATAAGATGATACACTTAGAGAAGAGAGAAATATGAAATTAGAATAGGGGTACTTCCTGGGGTCCCCGAGGAGGTGAAGAACAGAAGGGGGCCTGGTTGGCCTGAATGCATTTCTGGGTACAAGTGGACAATTATCAGCTTCACCTGGACAGAAACATGCAATTTCTCTGCTTGATTATCTCTGCCCATGCTGCATGAGGACCTAAATTTTAGGGGTGGCTAGTGTCTAGGCCCTGTTGCCCATCCAACATGTTCTTTAGCCCTGGACACCAATCTTGTAGATTCCTACTCTCCCTCCACCATGCTGACTATGCCTGACTTTATTGGTGTTATAACACATGCTAAGGGGCCACCCTGACAGCATCAACTAAATGGGTCTTGAATGTGAACTTTATAGATGACAATAGTGCATCCTAGTGTCAAAAGGTTGGCTCCATCTGACACAAAGAGCTACCCAAGCTAGAAGACATCACATGGACACTCCACGCCTTCATGTGACACAATGTTTGTCTCTTGAGAATCTAAGAGGTGCTCCCGGGCACATGCTCTTCTGTGTTCAACACTGAAAGACTGCTTCTGGGGTCAGAGTTCACACTGCAGCAATTCAGAGTGCTGCCAAGTCTCAGAGGGCTGTGTCCCTTTGGGGGGTCGGGGTCTGTGCACTGGTTGAATGGATTCTGAGGAGACAGATGGAAACTGTCACACAGGTATCAGAGGTGGTCATGGACCAGGAACTAGCATCTTCCAACTGGATCCTGGATGCTTAAGATTCATGGGCGGCCAGAAGGGAATCAGAGGTTTTTTTGAGAAGATAAATCACTACACGTTATTTCAAGGCTTCTTATTTACATCCAGTTACACATTACAGTTAGTATTTCTACTACTACTGCAGAGTTCTGAGCAGTTTAAGGCTGGAGGAGACACATTACCAAATACGAGTGTTTTACGATATTGCACTTAATAGCAAGGGCATGTAAAGAAGAGACAAGAACATGGTACAAACATCTTGCTTCTTTCCTCAGTATGCCTTGATACTGTGGACATATATGGAAGAATCCAAAGAGAGCATGGACTATCTGTCATTCAGAGACGAGAAAAGGCCGAGGAACTTTAACTGCTGATGCTAAGAAAGAGGCCAGCACGAACGGCTACATATTCCAGCTACAGGACATTACAGGACATCAGGTTTGCTATAGGTGAGAGGGCAGGAGGGAAATTCAAGGCCATGAAGCTGAGCTGTATGATGCTGCTGAGGCAGACACATGCTACTGGCCATCTGTACAGAGCATGTGCAGAGTGGAACCTAAAGCATGAGCTACAGCCGGCTGACTACGATGCATCTGTGGGCTCGGATGTAACCAAAGTGCCACGCTGCCTCTGGTGGGGTGGGGGGAGGGCAGCCTCGCACTGATATGGGAAGAGTCTTCCAGGAGCAGCGAGTGTGTGGAACTACAGTATGTTCTGTTCATCCTATGAAACCTAAAACCTGTTTAAGAAATGAAGTTGATTATTATTATAATTATTACTATTTATTTTAAGAAATTGAAGCTAAAAAGCTATGCATTTTTCAAAGGCAAACAAAAAGAAGGGCTGAATAGAAAACCTAGCAACACAGACCACTTGTACTATGGGAAATAGAAAAAAATAAGGGCACAAAACAGAATTTCAGTAGCTTCAAAAAAGCTTTTAAGAAACACTTAATGGGCCAACCTGAGCTACACAAGGCCCTGTCTCAAAAGAGGATGCGTGGTTATGCCATTTAAAGGAACATAATAAATGTGTTTGTCTGAACTTTTGTCCTGCCATTGAGAAAGTCAGAGATTTTATAACAGGCAGGGTACCATGCTCCTGAAGAAATACATTACGCACTGCACTAGATTAGGTTCTCTCCAAGCTTGTTAAACATTATTAGAAGCCTTATGTCAGATAACTTGGGATGTTTATATACACTGCAGAAGTTGAATTAGCTCAAAAGATGGTTCTTTTTATGCTGAAATTTAAAAAAACAACCTGAATATAAATTTATGGTAAAACTGTTATCTTTTCTGTAAAATAGGAATGGGGGCAAGGGCGCAGAAATTAACATTTAAAAAGTATCAAAACCTAACACACTGAGACCAGGGAGCTGGCTCCGTGGGTAAGATGCTCACCGTGCAAACGTGAGGGCTTGAGTTGGGACCCTAGTACCCATGTAAAGGACAAACATGCTGATGTACGCTTGTAACCATAGTGCAATCCCAGGGACACGCTGGCCAGCTAGGACAGCTGAAACGGCAAACCCTGGGTTCAGTAAGATACCCTGTCCCACCCCCTACCCCACATATACATACAACACACACACACACACACACACACAATTAGAGTTTTACAATTTGAGCTGGCAATCATCAGCTTGACTGGTGACCAGGGTGCAAGCTGGGGCACAAGGAAATAGAGATGACATGTAGAGGGTCTTAAAGCCAAGCTGGGTCTCCCAGTATCCCCTGCTACCACCTGTTGTTACTGGGACCATGAAAAGGGAGGGCTGGGAGGTTTGACAACCGAAAACTCACTCCATGCCACTGTGCTTTTTGCAAAAGTTAGGCTTTACACATGGCTTCCTTCAGAGAGAAAGTGAAAACAGTATTTGATAATAATATCTAATGTAAACCACCTTGCAGTTTTGCTGTTTGAAAATGAGTTAAAAGACAGCGAAAACAGTGCCAAATAATTGACACCTAATTCCACATGTGCACTGGGGATATTCAACTTGAAGAGCACGTGAACCCACAGGTGTCCCATGTGCCCACCCAGACAGCCAGGGTGGCCCGGCCTCCACTTACTCCGTAGGCTCCCCATGCTGGGAGCTGGGTGGGTCCTCGGAGGCAGCGTGCTGTGGTAGGGTGGAGTGGTGCTGAACAGAATGTCATTAGGCAGGGCCTGGTCCAGGATGGAGCTTCGAGAACTGGCAAAGGAAGAGCCCCTGCGGTTGCTGCAGACACTCTCATCGGACAGGGTTCGGTACAATGACCTCCTCGGAGACAGGTTCCCATAGAACGAAAACTAGGGGTTGAGCAAAGCAAAGGACATTAACCATCTGAAGGTGTCAGGAGTAGTGGTGCACACATAGAATCCCCAGTGCATGGGAAGCTGAGGTGGTGGTGGTGGGGGCGGTGGTGGGGGGACTGAGTTCAAGGCCAACCTGGGTAACATAGCAAGTTACAAGCAAGTCTAGGTTACCATACCAAGACCATCTCAAAACCTAATAAAACACCCAAAATAAATACGTAGTTAGAGTTGTCTGACGGTGCGATCAGTCTTCTATTAGTCCAGGAAAGCCACATGCAGGGAGGCTCTTGTATCGTGCTTAGAGTTCCCTCCTCTGACATTCTGTGAAGCACTAGTACAAATTAGACATGTACAGGTTTATTAATTCTGAAATGTTAAATGGAACCATAGAGAGGCAAGTGCTCTTGGTAATAAACAAGGTCACCATTTCAGACAACTGGTATTCACAAAAGCACACACTGTGGCTTGATGGTAATTGGAAATGACTACATTTTAATATTAGGCAATTGACAGTAGGGAGGTTCAACTGAGTCTAACTCAACTAATTCTGAACTCTGACATTTGCTGAGCCACATGAATGGGCTCAGGAAAAGTAGTTTAAAACCAGTAAATTCTACTGTCCATGTAAACATTACCACTCGCAAAAGTCATTATAATTGTTGGAAACTGAATTACAATCCATGGGACAAAAGTACTGCCAGGGTCAGTTTTGTCAACTGACATTGTCTAGAATCACTGGGAAGAGTGTCTCAAATGTCTTCCCTGGGTGAGTCTGTGGGAATGTCTGTGGGAGGTTGTCTTAAACTAAGTGGTAAGGGATGACCCAGCTCACTGTCGGTGGAACCATTCCCTAGGTACGGACTCCTGAACTGTATGCAATAGAGTGGAGACACTGAGCTGTGCACAAGCAAGCACACATGCACCCACTTCTATTTGTTCTTGTCTGTGGATGTGAAGTGACCAGCTAGCTGTCTGAAGTTCCTGCCTTGACTTCTACACATTTATGGGCTGTAATCTGAAATTGCAAGATGAAATAAAGAGAAATCTCTTCTCAGTTGCTTTCTTTAAAAAAACAAAAACATAAAAAACAAAAACAAAAACAAAAACAAAACCCGCAAGAGAAATGAAAGTAGGACAACCAACTCTAAGGAAACCACTAACGTCACTGTGTGTTAGCTCTCAGACCCAATAAAACAAATCCCAACTAAAGCAAGGACTCACAAAAAGTCAGGCCCGATTTCAATCTCCATGGCTTCCTTGGCATACTGAACCACTTTCCTCTCATGTAAATACCATTTCTAGAACACTCATTTCTAATACAGAAAGAAGTGGACATTAACATTTCTGGATGTGGCAAGGAGGCTAGAAATCTCTCTATTGTCCATGTTCTATTCACTCTGTCTGGCCTTTTTAGTGAAGAATGCAGCTGGTATGTGTGAACTGTAACTCTCACTTGTACTGGGGAAAGGAAGTGATTATCTTTGAAGAAAACACACACATCAGGCCCAAGTTCACCCATTCTGAGACGCTGCATGCTGTGGAGTCATCTGCCCTTGAACCCAAGCACATACAGTTTCCTAACTGGGATCTGACACAAGCTTTACGAACAAGGCTCATTGTGAGGTACTCTGGTGGGATTCCCTTTTCATACCCCCAGCAAGTTCTGTACGGCTGAGTGCAGGCGCTAAGATGAAAGTAGATGGGAACGGGGAGGGGGAGGGGGAGGGTAGTGCCTGATGGTGCTGTTCTGGGAACACAAGACAGCTAACTGTGTGCTGTTCACAATGGGAAGGCAGCACACAGCTGCCTGCTCACTGCCATCCCAGGAAATGGCTCACTTTCCCACTTAACCCAAAGAAGCTTGGATTACAAGTGAGAGAGGGGTTCTCTTCTAGTTCCAAAAACAAGTGTTTGCCTCATATTCTACCAGCTGAACCTCAGTTATTGCAAAAAGGAGTGACTGGAGAAACTTAGGCTCTTTTAATACTTTGAATTATTTTAAAAACTATTTTGTTGCATTCACTGATTTATTGTGTGTAGGGCTCATATCTGCCATGGTACACAGGTGGAGGTCAGAGGACAACTTGGGGGCGTCTGTCTTCTCCTTCCACCATGTGGGTCCTAGGGACAGAACTGAGGTCATCAGGCTCGGCAGCAAGTGCCTTTAATTGCTAAGCCATCTTGGTAGTTCCTAGTTTGCATTCTTTTAAAAAGTGGTTTATCTTTTATCTGTGTCTGTGTGTGAGAGAGAGAGAGAGAGAGAGAGAGAGAGAGAGAGAGAGAGAGAGAGAGAGAGAGAGAATGAGAATGAACTTGGGGAGAGCAAATCAAACACCAGTGCATTCTTTTTTTAAGAATGCGCTGCTGATCATGAGGATGAGAAAGTACTGTCTTTCTGAGCTTTGCAACTCTGGCAGAAAACAGGGTTTGGTGGTAGATGGGGTTGCAATTTAACCCCATCCACTGCAGGAACAGACAGCCTCCCAGGAAGACCTGGACAGAGTACAGACTAGAGGTCCTGGGTGAGTTAAGCAGTGTGGCTGAGGTTTGACTTCCAGCTGTCTAGACACTGTGTTAGGCTCCTATGCATCATTTCGTAGCATAGTTATTGCCCTCACTTTTTTTTTTTTTGGCTTACAGCATCTTTTATTATTATTATTATTATTATTATTATTATTATTATTATAATATTTGTGTTTTAATTTTACATATCAGCCATAGGTTCCCCTGTCCTCCCCCCTCCCACCCCCACCCCCACCTTCCCCCTAACCCCTCCCCTCCATTCCCATTTCCTTCAGGGGATTCAGCTCAACCTGATAGATTCAGTCCAGGCAGGTCCAGTCTCCTCCTTCCAGGCTGAGCAAAGTGTCCCTGTGTAAGCCCAAGGTTCCAAACAGCCAGCTCATGCACTAAGGACAGGTCCGGGTCCCACTGCCTGGGGGCCTCCCAAACAGTTCAAGCTATTCAATTGTCTCACTTATCCAGAGGGCCTGATACAGTTGGGGGCTCTACAGCTTTTGGTTCATAATTCATGTGTTTCCATTAGTTTGGCTATTTGTCCCTGTGCTCACAATGGAGTACCACTCAGCAGAGAGAAACAATGACATCATGAGGTTTGCAGGCAAATGGATGGATCTAGAAAAAATCATCCTGAGTGAGGTAACCCAGACTCAGAAAGACAAACATGGTATGTACTCACTCATAGTAGGATACTAGATGTAAAACAAAGATGACTAGACTGCTACACAACTCCAGGGAGGCTACCTAGAAAATGGGACCCTAGGAAAGACACAGGGATCACCCAATGACAGAGAAATGGATGGGATCTATATGAACAACCTGGATGACAGTGGGAGTAATGAAGGGCAAGGTTCGAGGGAAAGAGAGCTTAGGGGAGCAGGAGATTACAGCTGGATCAAGAACAGAAAGGGGGAACAAGGAATAATAGACCATGATAAATGAAGACCACTTGAGAACAGGAAGAAGCAAAGGGCTAGAGAGGTCCCCAGAAATCCACAATGATACACATCCACTGTAGACTACTGGCAATGGTCGAGAAAAAGCCTGATCTGACCTAGTCTGGTGATCAGATGGCCTAACACCCTAACTGTTGTGCTGGAACTCTCATCCAATGAGAAGCGGATGGAAGCGGATGCAGAGATCCAAGGCCAGGCCCCAGGTGGAGCTCCAGGAGTCCAATTGTTGAGAAAGAGGAGGGACTGCAAGAGTGTGAATTGTTGAGAAAGAGGAGGGACTGCAAGAGTGTGAATTGTTGAGAAAGAGGAGGGACTGCAAGAGCGTGAATTGTTGAGAAAGAGGAGGGACTGCAAGAGTGTGAATTGTTGAGAAAGAGGAGGGACTGCAAGAGTGTGAATTGTTGAGAAAGAGGAGGGACTGCAAGAGTGTGAATTGTTGAGAAAGAGGAGGGACTGCAAGAGTGTGAATTGTTGAGCTCTCACTTTTTTTAACGTCAGCATACAAAGGCCACTTGCATATGTTCATGTAGCAGGTCATAGCTGGACCTAAGACCTTAGGGGAGCCTGCCTGGCTTTCAGAGCACCTTCAAGAATACCATGCTCCCCACCCTAGCCTCCTCAGGCTTTCTTGCCCTCTGAAGGAATTACAGAGCTGGGCTGCAGCTCTAGAGTATGCCTAGAGTGTGCAAGGCCTTGGAGTTCCATCCTCAGTACTAAAATGAAAACAAAGCAAAAAGCAAAACAAAAACAAGCCTGGGTGGTGGTGGCAGCACACACCCTTAATCCCAGCACTCAGGAGGCAGAGGCAGGCCAGCCTAGTCTATACAGCGAGTTCCAGGGCAGCCACAGCTACACAGAGAAAAACTTGTCTTGTAAAAAAAAAAAAAAAAAAAATCCCAAACCCAAACCTGACAACTGTGGCGGTGGCAAGGGCCATTCTGTTCAGGACTGTTGCTGGGACCACAGAAAAGCTTGTGGAGGAAGGTACCACGAGCACCCTAGTTGCTTCACACTGACTGTAAGTGTTCCTGGTGACTCCAAAGCCCCCACAGTCACTTACCTTCCGTCTTCCCTCCTCCACTAAGGGGCTGTCAGGAAGCATCAACTTCAGAAAGTCATCTTTGGATAAGACGTGCTGAGTTTCCGAAACAGAGTCTCCCACCACTGCTGGATGCTGAGTGGCTGTGGACATGATGTCCATCTCGCCATATATCCTGATGGAATAAACCAGAACATAAGTTCAGAGGAGCTGCAGCCTACCTAGAAGACCCTTGGTGGTCAGATGAAGGTCCAGGAAATGTTTGAAGGCTGAGGAGGAGACAGTCCAGTATGAGGATCTGAGTTCAGTCTCCCAGAACCCAGATAAAAAAAAGTCAGGTATGGTGGTATGCTTGGCACTGGGAAGGCAGAGCAAGTAGATCCGTTAGGGGCTTACTGGTCAGCCAGTCTAGACTAATCAATCATCAAGCTCCAGGCCAGTGACAGATACTGTCTCAAAAACCACAGTGGGGCTGGGTAGTGATGGCACACGCCTTTAATCCCAGCACTCTGGAGGCAAAGTCAGGCAGCTTTCTGTGAATCTGAGGCCAGCCTGGTCTACAGTTCTAGGACAGCAGGAGCTGTTACACAGAGAAATCATCTGGACAGACAAACAAACCAACAATCACAGTGGTGGGTAGAGCCTGAGGCATATTGGCCAAGGTTATTCTCTGGTGCGCGCGCGCGTGCACACACACACACACACACACACACACACACACACACACACACGAAAACAGGGTGGTTCTCAGCTCTGGCAATTCACTGTCATCCCCACATCATCTCGCATTTGAAATGAGCTTAAATATAGTTAGATTTCTGAATAATTCAGAGACAACTCAGATCTACTAAGCCCAAGATGAAAACACTACCAACTTTAAAACAAAGCACACTTCACTCCTAAACTGTGTCAGAAAGTAGCTTCCATAATCATGAGACACCGTTAGGAACTGTAGCAACACGCACCCTCCCTGAGGCCGGACAGCAGGACCCCAAGGCTGCCAGAGAGAAGGCTGCCCCAGGTGGCCTGGGTTTAAGAGAAAATGGCTGAGGCATGAGCTAAGCAGGTTTTATTATTGGTGACTTAACAAAGCTGTTTGGATAAATAAAGCCACTGTCTTCCTTAATTACAAGGATATGAAGATGTATGTACAAGCTACAAAAGCCTGCCATGTTGAATTACTGTGATCAGGTCCTTTCCATGAGAGACAGGGGAGTTACTTTGGAAAGGTCTGTGGTCAAAACATGATCTGAGCAGCCAGACGCTCTCAGGGACTCAGGATAATCAGGCTGGATGATCTGTGCTACACAACTGTAAACACAAGGCTCAGGAACTGGCCACCCACAGCAGGGAACGACAGAGGGTGACCCTCAGGTCCGTGTAGCACTGATATGCCTGTTTTCGATGAAACGCTACCTCATCACAGTGAGACGGCTCTCGGGGGAGTGAGTAAGATACATACCAGGGCCTGTTCATAGTGACTAGGCCTCGTGGGAAACTGTGGCTTTCTGCTTGTCCTTCCCCACCTTGAAGTTCAGATGATGTGCTGACAATGTGAACAGAGGGGCTAGGACAGGAGCTCTCCAGACCTTTCAGACGTGACTGGAGAGGGGACAGGCCTGCGTGATGACAGGGCATGACAAGGGCCACCAGAACCCCAAAACCTTCGGGACTTTTGCAGATGAGCCTTCTAGGGAGAGAGCCACACATGGCTTTTAGGAATGGCATGTCTAAGAAGTACTTGACTCTGGGTCCCAATACTGGGACTTGGGCTGGGATGTGCTCAAGATCATCAGGCCCTATTTGATTTGAGGGAGACACAGAAAAACCCCCAGCTGCAGTGTGGAGAAACAAAACAAAACAAAACCGTGATCATACAGCTCAGAGAGTGTTTCTAGCTTCCCTGGGATAAGAATCACCAGCATTCTCTGCTAAACTAATTCTGGAAAAATGTGTTCAATAATGTGCTATAAATATGCTCCAAAGGTTTATTCTGTGTTGGTCACTGTGACTACACAGGGACCCTAGAAGACCCCTAGTCCGAATGTGTAGACATATATGCATGTAGGAAGTATACAGAAGGTGCAAAGAGGAGCCCACCTGGGTGGAGCTGGCCGGGTAGGTGCTCAGAAGGCTGTTTGGCAGGAAGCAGGGACATACTCAGGTACCAGGCACAATTGCTCCTCTGCTTTTATTATTTTAAAAAGCAGGATGCTTTGGGCGAAAGCCATCACAGAAGGCTCTATAACACAATTTTAAAGTAACTAGTGATCTCCCTTGCTTCCTCCCTTGCTTTCGGGTGGTGTATGCATGTCTATGCATTTGTGTATGTGAAGGTTTAGGTCAGACGCTGATATTGAGATGTCTTTTTCTGTAGCTCCCCATCTTAGTTCTTGAAACAGGGTCTCTTGCTGAACCTGAAGCTCACTGTTTTGCCCGGGGATCCCTGGGAATACCTGTCTTCACCTGTCAGAGCTGGGGTTACAGGTGAATGCCACCACTCCTACCTCTTACAGGTGTGGGAGTCCAGCAAGAACTTCATTCGCTGAGCCATCTCCCAGGCCTACTGGTAATTTCGGAGCTATGAACTTCTCCCAAAGAATGCAAACTGAGGACTGATGTTATGCACAATGGGGGTACTTCCCGAATGGCTCTTACAGAGACCTGGTAGATGGTGCTCTGACGAGACTCAAAATCCAGCCTTGCAGTCCTGCATGGACGTCTTTCCTTAGAACCTGGGGGATGTGCCTTCAACGATTATTCCCGACACATGAACACACACGCTGGGCTGGAGTCCTACACTCACACAATGACCTGACATATCCACTCTGGGTTCAAATCCTAGGAAGTGGGGGCAGGATGAACGGCCTCCACAGGCCCTTCCTGTAACACATGCCTGAGCACACACATGGGAGAATGCCACTTGCCCCATACCATTGGGCCAGGAAGATTTCTTAAGTGAGGGGCTGCAGCAGGGACACGCTGGGCTCCATCTAGTATTTGTGGAGTTGTTCCCTAGGGATGCCAACCCTTCTACCCTCAACACTCCTGTATTGCCCCTTTCCCTTGAAGTCAGTATGGGCCTACTCATAAACACACACAGAGCCTGTGCCACACCCACCAGGGTTCCAACAATGCTTCTGGAATTTATAAAAGGCTTGGGATGAATTTTATGAAGTACCCAGAAGATGGAGGACAGAACACCCATGAATGACAGAATACCCATACATTTTCCTAACATTAGCAGTTATGTGAAAGGTACAGTAGAAATGCCTTTCTCGGGCTGGAGAGATGGCTCAGAGGTTAAGAGCACTAACTGCTCTTCCAGAGGTCCTGAGTTCAATTCCCAGCAACCACATGGTGGCTTACAACCATCTGTAATGAGATCTGGTGCTCTCTTCTGGCCTGCAGGGACACATGCAGGCAGAACACTGTATATATAATAAATAAATTAAAAAAAAAAAAAAGAAATGCCCTTTTCAAACATTTTGCAACAAATTGACAGAATTCTCTATATTCCAGGATTCCAGGGTAAGCACTAACACAAGGGTCAACTTAGAAACTACAAACATGGTAGTTGGTTTAATATGGAACCATTTTATCAAATGTCAGTGCTAGTTCACAAACCAAACCTTGACTCTGAAGTGTCTCCTTTAAGAGTCTCTGCACCCTCCCATAAGCTGTGCATTCACAGGCACACCCAGCCCATGCCTACACCATGGCAAGCTCACATAGCAGAGCACATGATTCAGACCTTATGACACACAGTTTCTTAGGCTTCTTGGATGATGTCAAACCTTCAGTTTTTCCTCCTTTTAAACACACAAAGTATTCTCCCCCCACCTGCCCATCAAAGCTCAAGAGTCCTACCAAACAATCAGGTAAAGTATTTTTGCTTTTATGTTTTCTAACTGTGGAATTCATGCTGCCCTTGGCCTTGAGATACCACAGAGTCTATGCCCGCACCATGGCCAGCTGTTACCATGACTCCACTGCAGACAGCTTTTTGGATATAGAATCAAAGACAGCAGAGTTTACATTTTTTTTTTTTAAAAACATATAAAAGTCAAGAGACTGAGAGATGGCTCATCAGGCAAAGGGCTTGCCATCTCAAAGTGCAAGCTGGACAGTCTGAGTCAATCCCAGGAACCCTTACGGTGGATGGAGAGAACCAACTCCACAGAGCTGTTCTCTGACTTCTAGTCACACGCCATGGCACCCCTCTCCATATCATCGTCACCATCGCCATCACCATCATTACCATCACCATCATCACCATCACCATCATCACCATCATCACCATCACCACCATCACCACCATCACCACCATCATTACCATTACCATCACCATCACCACCATCACCATCACCATCACCAAATGAAGACTTTAGAGAGAAGCACAGATGCCGACATTTAAAGAGTTTAGAAACAGGCTGGGAAATGGAGATGGTTCAGTGGGTAAAATGTTTGCCTTGCAAGCGCAAGAACTTGAACTCTACCCCCAGCACCCAGGTAAAAACTGAACAAGGTCATCTGCACTTATAATCCCAGCGCTGGGGAAGTGGAGGCAGGAGGATCGCTGGAGCTCGAGGGCTGGCCAGCCTCACCTACTTGGTGAGTTCCAGGTCAATGAGAGGCCCTGTCTCAAAGACGGTAGATGGTGCCTGAAGAACATCACCACAAATCATCCTCTGGATTCCACATGACTGTGTACAAATGTGCACACGCGCGCGCACACACTGTGCTGGCTAGTTTTATGTCAACTTGACACAAGCTAGAGTCTTCTGAGAGGAGGAAACCTCGACGGAGAAAATGCCTCCTTAAGATCAGGATATAGGCAAGTCTGTAGACATTTTTTTAATTAGTGATTGATGGGGAGGGTAGCCCCATTGTGGTTGGGGTCAACCCTGGGCTGACGATCCTGGGTTCTAAGAGAAAGCAGGCTGAGTAAGTCATGAGGAGCAAGCCAGTAAGCAGCACCCCTCCACGCCTCTGTATCAGCTCCTGCCTCCAGGTGCCTGCCCTATTTGAGTTCCTGTCCTGACTTCCTATAAGCCAAATAAACCCTCTCCTCCCCAACTTTCTTTGGTCATGGTGGTTGGTCAGCAACAGTAACCTCATTTCTTGGCTGCCCTTTTCTAGAAACTGTGCTTCCTATAGTAGGAAGGGAGTAAGTGAATGCAATTGTCAATATAACAGGAAGCCACTTACCTAGGGCATTCAGTGACTTCAGCTTCCTCAGGTGGTGGGCTGCCTTCTGACTTTTTCCAGCCAATGACATACTTGTTTGCTCCCCCTTGTCTGTGGTAAGGCTTTGCCACAGCCCCGGGTACCTGCTGACCGCTATTGTGAGAAACGATGTAGACTTTGGAGCTGTCCAGAGACCCAGTGCCTTTGGAGCAGTGAGCAGAGGGGCTTCCTGAATGGTGAGAGCCGCTACGGAAAGAGACAAAGGTGGTAACACTGTCAGATACAGCAGTGACTTGTGGTCAGAGCTGGCCCTGGGCTGTGAAGGCAGGGCGACCTCCCTACCGCACATTTTGCTGGGTGCGAAGCCCCGTACAGAGGCTCCCCACCTTCACATGTGGGCTCTCTTCTGGCAGGAACAACATGAGAAATACAACTGTGTGGGGTGGTGGTGACGGCGGCGCACGCCTTTAATCCCAGCACTCAGGAGGCAGAGGTAGGCAGATCTCTGTGAGTTCAAGGACAGGCTCCAAAACTACACAGAGAAACCCTGTCTTGAAAAAAACCTCAAAACCAAAACAACAACAAAAGAAATACAACTGGAGGGAAATACTACAGCGAAAGGCAGGCGGGTAGCAGGGCTACTCAGGGCCTAAAACTCCACCTCAGCTGTCCATGCCTTCAGTCTCATCCTAGGTAGAAAACCCAAGGCCAGTGAGGAGCTCCAACCAGCTCCTCATGGACTTTCTCATCTCCTAACCTAACAAATTAATAGATGAGGTATTTGAGAAAATCCCTTCAACCACCTCTTCCTCTACCTATGAAAGGCATGTGCACTGAAGGCAATGTCCAAAGAAAGTGTCTCACTTAGCAGGAACACAGAATTCGCTGCCACAGAGTCCCCGAGGGTCTCCTGACTCCTGACACCCAGTTTCTTATAAGTGTCCCGAACTTTGAAAAGATGCTACAGGGCTGCAAGACCCCAAGGTAGCTTCTATAGAATGGCCAACTTTTATTGGATCCTGAGAAGAGGGTGGGAATCATCTACAGAGTAGAATTCACGTGATCCCTGAACATAATGTCATCTAGCACTGAACTTACTTTCTTAAACAGAACCGGTAAAAAGCAGTCAGAATGTCTACTTGGCACACAACGCCCACACCCTCTGTTCTCTTGGTCCTGGAAACCAGGAGCCAGTTCTGGGCTCCACTCCTGTCTCTTGTCGTGGTGACTGTCACCACTGCTTAGCAGTCCACCCCCAGCAGAGGCTCCGGCTGTCCCCAGCAGTGCCACCCTCAGCCATGGTACTGCAAAGCTAAGGACAGGTGAGAAGATGTGGGTGGGGCGATGTGATTTTAACTTGTTAACTTGACTAGACCTGGACTCTCTGGGGTGATAGGTGTGCCTGAGGGTTGTTGAAGACCCACCCTCAATGTGGCCAGTACCATCCCACAGACTGGGTCCTGGACTGATTAAAAAGGAGAGAGTGAGCTGAGCAGCAGCGTTTGTCTGCTTCCGGACTGCAGAGGCACTGTGACAGAGGCTTTGTTCTTATGTCACCATCCCCACCCCATGATGGACCATACCCCTCAAACCACGAGACAAAATCAACCCTCTCCTTTAGTGGCCTCTGTTACGGACTTTATCACAGCAAGGAGAAAAGAAACTAGCTGGTACAGGGACTTCTCAGGGAGACTTGTGCCTTCTGAATACACCAGAAAAAGCCCCTCTCTCATCCGGGAACAACAATGACCAGGGCCTGGAGGTGGCAATCAGTTTTAGCCACGAGGAAAATGCTCACACTCTGAAAGGCTGTCACATGGAGGCTAACAACAGGGGATCCAGTGTCGGGCAATGTCACTTGGCCAAGAAGAGCCTCAACAGTTCAAGATGTTTGGGTTACATGAGGCAAAGTGACACAGAAAAATCCCCCCCCCCCCCGCCCCGGTTAAATGAACTGATGAGGGTGTATTTTACCCCACTACACACAGCACTCATGGAAGCCACTGTCCTTTAGTAATGTCCAAGGGAGGGTGGGGGAGTTCTAGGGAAGACTGTGAGCACTGCTCAGGAGCACAGGCCTGTTGAGAGCTTGCGGGCACCAGCTCCTGGACATGCCTATCTGCTCTAGTCCTAAGACTGTCCCATTATGGTCTGTCCAGTCCTGCTCTGTGGCTGGAAGCTCTGAGAAGCCGGGGGTGACCCAGAGCCCAGTGCTAATGTCAGTGGAAGTCACACTGCCTGATTAAACCCCACCCACAGACACAAGGACACACATGCTTCTTCTCTGAGTCTTTGAAGAGAATGCAGAAATTTAAAATTATCAGCTTTTAAACCAATACATAGATGTCTGTCAAGCAGGAATACAAAACTGCACAAGGCATGTATTATCCATCTATAGTTAGAATACAATCCCCTTATATTTAGCTCCCTCTCACCCCCAGGGCTGAGGGGTTGAATTCACCAGAGCCTCGAACTATTTCACAAACAAATCAATTAATTTTCAGACAGAATCTCACTAACATGTCCAAGCTGACCTTTAACTGACTATATGTCCCAGGTTAGCTTTGATTAGCCTGAGTATTATAGGCCTGTACCATCAAGCCCAGTCAGCTAACTCTTCATTTAAAAATCCCAACTGGGGGCTGGAAAGACGGCTCAGCATTTAAGCATGTTTACTGCTCTTCCAGAAGATCTGAATTTGGTTCCCAGCACCCACACCAGATGGCTTATAAGTGCCTATAACTCCAGCTCAAGAGGATCCAACTCCCTTTTCTGGCCTCTGAGGGCACTACACTATGTGCACATACTCATACATAGACCCCAAACCAAAATTTCAGCTGTATATTAATAGTCACACAAGAAACTTCAAGTCTGGCCTGTCATCAGGCTTCAGGGGCAGGGATGGCTTGATGGTGTTCACAAGGGGGTGGAGTGGGTCCCGGATGAGGAGCCTACTGCTCTGCCTTCCCTCTTACAGGGTCCCCAACTGTTTTCTGACAGACAGGTGAGATGATGTTGTATCTATAAATGAGTTGTGCTGTGTTCACAGTTAACCTGAGATACAGGTGGCCTGCAGAGTGGACATGGCTGATAAACACTGAAGATCATCCAGCTTGCAGCTCTTATCAGAAGATATCAGGGTCACAGGCTGAGCTGGGAGAGAGAAGTGACATGACCCTCAAATTTAAAGATCATTAGGACATGACTAAACATATATGCCTCCATAACAGAGTTTTGGAGGCAAAAGCTCCCTGGGAGGTCAGCGAGTAGGGTAGTCAGCAGAAGCCAGCTTCAGGCCCTATCCTTCCTGCTCCAGGCAGGAGCAGGTGTAGCATGGCCCATGTTGGCTCACCTGGAGTGAGAGGAGATCTCACTGAGGTCACCCATGCTGCCCTCTGCAGCACTGGTGGAGATGGCAGAGGCATAGCCATGCAGGGTATACATCTTGGCAGGTTCATCATCGGCTCCGGAGACATCAGCAGCGTCGGCCCACTGTTCGGCTCGGCTGTGGATAAGGGACCTGCTGCCCGTCAGATGCACGGGGCCAAGGATGGTGGCTGGCATGCACGGCGTGGTGTCGATGCCACTGTCAGTGGAGGCGCCTTTGATGTAGGTCAATCCCAGCAGCTCAGGGTCCATCAGGTCCCCTGACCCAAAATGCTTGTCATCACTGTTGCTGGATGTGTTACTGGAGAGAGTGTTGCTGCTGGAGTGACTGGAGCAGCTCTTATCCCCGATCTGGAGAAGAGGACAGACAGACAACGGCCTTTGGGCAAAACCCTATGCACTGCCCTCCCCAAACACTCAGCTACAGCCAGGGCCTGGGTTGAATTGTGTGTGCTCCTGGTGCTGTCAACAGAAACACGGCTTTTTTTCCACAGTAGCCTAGTCTCGTGTGTGTGTGTGTGTGTGTGTGTGTGTGTGTGTGTGTGTGTGTGTGTGTGTAATAGTGGTCAGCCTTCCTTTTGTTTCTCAGGATGCCAGTCTATTTTCTTTTAGAGACAGCGTCTCTGACTTTCACTTGGAGCTTGTCGATCTAGCTGGCTGGCTGGGAAGCCCCAGGGACCCGCCTGTTTCTGCCTCCCCAGAGCTGGAATTACCAGTGTACATCACCACACCTGGTTTTAAATGGGTACTAGGGACTGAATTCAGCCTCTCATGTTCACACAGCAGTACTGTACCCACTAAGCCATCTCTATAGTCCACCAGCCTGGCCTCATGCAGAGGTCCTGCCTCCTCCCATCACCGTCATGAGCTCAGCATGCTCTCTTTGGTCAATCACAGGTGTGTAACACACAAAAGAAGGGTCACACATCACTGAGAAGTATTATATAGACGGTGAAGGATGTAAAAATTAGGTAGAGGAGATCAGGCATTCACATTTACAGCCAGTTTATAGCCATTTATAGCCAATACAGCATTTCTCTTAAAAGTTCCATTGCCAGCTCAAGTTTGGGGAAGGAGACCCAGGTTTGAGTTCATAATGGTAAAACATCTGGTTAGATCCTGGATGTTTCTGAGCTTATGGTGCCATATGGTTCCTGTGCAGAGAAGCGCTCTGAAGCTATGACGTGCCCTGCAAACAAGCATGTAGGCTCTTAGGAGGCCTAAGCCAAATGATGTCCCTAGAGAGGAGATTCCAGAACACACCTGGTTGAAAGCACAGTGCTTTGCGTCCCTGGAAGACCAATGGCAAACACAACAGGAGAGAGATTTCCTTCTGTCCACTGTGCTCAGACTGACTCAGCTCTTGGCACAGCCCGAGAACCAACAGGACCAGGGCTCTGGAGCCAGGACAATGCACCCTACCCAGGCATTTCCAAGGGGTGTGGCCATCTCTCTTTTCCTCCCATCCTACTGGACCCTTATGCAAACCTTGGCCCTTAGGTTTGACCCCGGTCCTTCCACACTGTCTCCTTCCGACAGAGCTACTGCAAGAGCTGTAGAGGTGGACGTGAGTGGACCTGGGAAGTGACTCAGTGCCAGGTCGGAGCTGTGGCTGTAGAAGAAGTGCTGCATGCAGTTAAGGGAACTGTAAAGCTCGCTGCTGACATGCCAAGGAGAGGGAGGAACATTACCCACAAGTCTGTAGGTTCCTTTCACCTGCACATTTTCAAAATGTACACAGGCAGCTCCTTTGTACTGGGTCTCACTGAAAGCTGTTTCTCAAGTCAGTCTCCTCCGGAACTCGCCTTGTAGAGGCTACATAGGTCAGTGTGTGGGACAGCAAGGAATGTGCTGTCAGTGGACTCCTAGCACCATGCACTCACTGTCAGCAGGCAGCTATGGTTACTGGACATCTCAGTGACACCAGCGGACGGACCTCACTGCAGTTCCTCTGGCCATATACCTGTCTCCGTTTCCACTACTGCACCATCCCATTAAGTGGCTAATGACGAACTAATTAAACCTGGGGGCAGGATTCAACACTATCCCCCGGACACTGAGACTCAGAGGGTTGATGCACATGTTGGCTCTGCCAGTAATCTGCTGTACAGCCTTTCCGTGAGTGAGGTCCTTCACAAACTGGGGGAATACAAATACAACATTCTCATTTCCTTTCACTTTTTCCCTCTTCTATGAAGTGTCCTGTGTGGTGAACAACACACGCTTGATCACTGCCACAGGTCTGCCACCTACTGTGTGCTGAAGGTGTTCATGTTTGCAATCACTGCCCTACTGTGTACTGGGACACACCCCACTGTACTGAGCATCACATGTGGGCACATGCTGGCACATGCTGGCCAACTGTGCGCTGGGGCATGTCCCATGCTCCCATATGCTGCTGGCAAGCATGTCACTCTACTGTGTGAGGTATGTAACCTATGTTCTTGAGTAACACACACACACACACACACACACACACACACACACACACACACACACAGTGCCTTACTGTGTGCTGAGCTGCACCTCACACTTTCAAGCACGGAACCACTACATGCAGTCCTACTGTGTACTGAGCTGCACCCGATGTTCTTGAGCACTGTGGACAAGTATGTTTTCCCACCCACTCTGTGCTGACATACATCAGTCCTGGCTAGAGAGTGATTGGCCACACGCAAACGACTTACATGAGACAGCTTATTGGGGGAGTCCTTACAGCTTCCGTCCTTCTGCAGGGCTCTTTCCTTATAGGCACTCAGGACTTTGGAAGGGGGGCCATGCCATTTGGTTTCTGTGGCATAAAGAGAGTTGAACCCCCAATTTCCAATGTTTGCAAGAGGAGGAAAAACAGGACTCTAACAGACAGTTTGGAACAATCAAGCAGGATAATGAGGTTCAACTTCCCAGGTTACCAATGGATATATATGAGCCAGCAAAACCCCCACCACCACAGAGGGATCTATTTCTACAGGCATTATGACCACAGTCATCTGAAGCCACACTCCAACCACAGGTTCCCCAGAACCACTCAGTCACCCCAGAATCAACCGGCCACCCACAGGCAATGCCTCCTGTGCATGGAGAACCAGCCAAGCCCTCTGGCCTAGCTCATAGAAGAGCTTATTGAATATGGCTGACAAGTGAATTGTGGGTACAGTGGGAAGAAGTGCAAGTCAAGAGTCAAGGGGAGCCTTGGAGGTCGGTTCCCCAGAGGTTCTGTTACCTGGAAGCCTGCCTCCTTCTATGATGTCCTCATGCTCCCTGGCTCCATCACACTCCCCAGGGCCAGGGCCCTGGTGTTCGAGTAGGAGAGGGGACGGGCACCTGCAAAGAAAGAGTCCAGCTGCTCTTAAAGGACACCACCAGCCAGCGGAGAACGGGACGAAAGAGCTGTCGGTTCCTCTAGAGGTCATGGCTACCTATTGGCGCTCTAGGCCTGAAGCCCTCCTCAGTTCCCTAGCCAGTGGACCTGCAGCATCCTGGCTGATCTCTCCAGAGAAGATGCTGTTTCACTCGGAGTTGACACAGTGCCTGCCAGACAGGCTTTAACATCTAAAGATACTGTCAGCTGCAAGAGGCCTCAGGCTGTTCAGCTACGTGAAGCACAGTGATCTGTCTTTCCTTTGACTAACGCACATGGTACTGATAGATCTGAAAAAAAGTGCGTTTTGTTGTTGGTTTTTTTTGTTTTTTTGAGACAGGGTTTCTCTGTGTAGTTTTGGTGCCTGTCCTGGCCTCTGTGGACCAGGCTGGCCTTGAACTCACGGAGATCTACCTGGTTCTGCCTCCTAAGTGTTGGGATTAAAGGCATGTACCACTGCTGCCTGGCGAAAAAAATACTTTTAAAGAAAAAAAAAATCTAGATTCCACCCAGATGGCCTTTGCCTTACAGAAACCCACAAAAGGAAGATGAATCTTAGAAAAAAAGGCATTGAAGAAAATGTATTACAACCTGATTCGTACGTATAGAATCCATGCTGTGGATCTTAAACTACACAAGGCTTCCATTTATACGAAAACAAACCAAAATGCTCTCCTTGTGCAGCTTCATTTAGAAAAGGCATCTGACATTCAGCTGTGGAGAGCTTTGTCTACCATCAAGGCGATGAGCATGTCACCTGGGAAACAAGTGTCCACGTCTAAGCCCAAACTGAACAGCAGAATGCCTGGACTCAGGTTCTTCTCTGCACCTATGACAGTACCATGACTGTCTGCAGTCAGGGTCTTCCATGGACAGGCATTTTCTGTCCACTCCAGTTTGAGGTCTCCATGGATGGGGGGCTGGCTGTTCTGTTCACAAACAGGCCCAGATGCTGACCACCACAGATGGACTGGGGTCACCACAAAGCACAGCTAGGATATGACTGTGAGAGGCTGACAGAGGTGGATTGTCACACACTGGAAACCAGCTTGGGCTATAACACAAGACTGATTCAAGCAAAAGAAACGGTGCTTCCTAGCCCGGGCCCAGCACTTACTGCAAGTGCTTCTTACTTTACATTCCTCAGGTGGTCTTCCATGCAACCCCCACACAGGGAATGCTTTTGAAGGAATCCCAGGCATAGGTTCAGGCTCCCCTGGGGGACAGAAAAGCAGGAAGGAGTCATACCCATCATAGCCCACTTGTGGTCTCCAGGGTCCACTCCCACCTGGTCCTGGGTCGCTGGATGATGACTGGTTGCTGGGAGAACTTCTGCAAGGGAGGAAGAACAGCAGCATGTTGTGCACATCAGACATCGCCAGGCCAGCCCACCTGTCTGACTTGAGCTGGTTACAAACAAATTCACTTGGTCTGTGACAAAGAGCCAATTACATCTAGGAACCAGCAACCCATCACAGGAAGGAGATGAGGTTAGGTGGGCATCTGCTGTCTGAAGATGAAGGCACAATGACAGCTCCAGAGGACAGAAGCAGGACACAGCTGGAGCATACAGCAGAGCAGCACTCACAGCTGTTACAAGGAGCTTAATGCCAGCCACGTCTGGATCAGCAGAGAACAAAGCTGGAATTCAGCAAACCACTGACTTTCACACAGCTACCGCATGTAATTCCACAGATCTTTCCCCAAATATTTGTGAAAACTCACTTGATAGGGATAATGCTAGCCAGGATTCCCTCTGGAACTGGGTCACTCTGGTTTCCTCTGTAATTCTTGAAACTCGGTTTAATTAAGGGAGGGTCTGCTGACTCCCGCTCAGGTGTTGTTGGCTGTGGGCCTTGCCCTGCAGCCTGGGCACCCTTAGAGCATGGATGGTGGGTTACAAGCCCCATGATCTTCAAGTAACGAGGCTTGCAGCCCAGATGAGTTAATTAACGTTAAGTTAAAAGACTCCTACACTTTCTGGGAGAATTAGAGAAGGTTACACATTTTGATAATTCTGGTAAATATGTCTAAGTTTACAGTGTGCCGTGCCTGGTTCTAAGCCTCTCACTGATGCTGATATGGTCAATCCTTAGAAGGGCTGGCCAGTATCTGCATCCTTCTCATTATCTTCTAGACAAGGGAAGTAGATTGGAGAGGCCCAGGGGACAATGTATCAGTTAGGGAAGACCCTAACTCCCAGTGTGTGCTGACAGGTCTACCAGACCAGAGCCTGGCAGGGAGCAGCTGTCCAAAGTAAAAGACAGACATCTCTATGTCACATGGAAGTTTCCAGATAGGCATTACAAACGGAATTCACTGCTTTGCTCTCAAATACAATCTATGCAAGTTAGGTGCCCTGAACTCTCATCATCTTCTCATGTTTTAGATTTAACTTTGAAAGGTAGATTCTTCCATTGAAAAAGGTATTATTGAGCCAGGCCTGATAGCAGGCTTATAACTTCAGCTGCTCTACGATGGCAAATTTAGGGCCAGAGTAGGCTACAGGGTGAGTTAGAGCTAGTCTAGGAACTCAGTGAGACCTTATCATTAGATTCATTTGGATTCAGCTCACTTTGCTCGAGGTGAGAGAGAGGTGGCTTACATCCCTGCAGTGGAGAAGTCCCTGTTCGTGTCTATGTTTGCTTTATTCATGCTCAAGTGTTCCTAGAAGTCCACTGATAATAGCTCTGGGGTGTTTGGAGGGCAAAGACCTGGAGAAGATGGCAGTCAGTGGCCCAGGGGGGCAGAGGGCGTCTGATATTATATCAGGAAAAGGCTGACTCTGAGTACCACTGTGCCCGAAGATGGCCCAAAGCTCACAACAAGCCATCAGAGAATCGGTCAGGCTGCACTTTTCATCTCTGGCCTGAGTTAGTGCCTAAGGAAGGCTGTGGGTATTACCTGGTGCCATCAGGCAGCTTCCTATCAAAGGATGTACTCCGGGGGATGGCGGCCTGGGCCTGTTGGAGCAATGGCTGGCACTGTAGACGGTCAGGTGTGCCTGGCACAGGTGAGGCTCTGGAAACTGGCTGTAGGGCAGGGGTGGGTACACGGTGCCATGTGGTATTCCTCCTGAAGGGTGTCTTGTACTCGCAGGGTGTGCCCTCACTGTCCAGCTTGTACTCCACCATGGGGATCCGGCAGAGCTCTGAACAACCCCTGTTGAGTCAAGAAGAGGTGGTAAAGGTAGCTTCTTGTAGGACCCCAGGCAAGGCCTGCTCACGGCTGAGCAGGTACTCCCTGCAAGCATACCTGTGCTTGCTGGGGCTTAACTGGATGCCACCTAACATCTACCCCAAGAAGCATCCCTACCCATGGCGACTTTCCCTAGATGCTCCAAGCTGTTCAGCTGCTGATTGGCTGACAGTCACAGATGGAGGCTCTAAAAGGCCCGATGTGGCTTTCTTCTCTCTGCCAGCATCCTACAGGCTGGCTGGGGTGGGAGTGCTGCACAGTGGGAAGGACTGGAGCCCTTTGGATGCTCTGGGTTATTGCTAGTTGCTAGGTGTTTTCAAAGACCTTCTGTACTCCTCCAAGTGCTGCCTACTGTCACTGGACATCAAAGCCCAGAGATGCTGTACACCTGCTCAGGATCACACAGCAGGGTCATGGCCAGACCCAGGTGCTACAAATGTCCACAGAGCCAGACACAGACACAAGACACTGTGTACCAGGACCCAGGCATCAGGGTGAATCGCCCAATTGGCCATGCTAGTCTAGCAGTCAGTGTCTGGAGGTACTGCCCCTCTCTAGATAGTCAGCATAAAATTCCTATGCAGCCTTTGGAAGAGCTGCTCCAGGAACTCACGTCCACCAGCTGATGCTGGAGTAAAGCATGCTGGTTCCTTTCAAAAGCATTGCTGAGGAAGAGCAGGAGCTTAGCACCACCCAGGACATGCAGAGGGAGAACCACCATACCCAGGACATGCAGAAGGAGAACCACCATGCCCTGCACAGCCCAGAGGCTCAGCCAAGAGATGCCAGTATGGCCAACTGACAGAGTGAATGTGGAGGGTTAAGACACAGGGCTGCTTAGAAAGAAGGGCCTGTGAAAAGTTCAAGCTTAGGCCCTGAGGTCCAAGAAGCAGGGGGCAACCAGAGGGACCTGGAGAATAAGCACAGGGCTCTTCAGTGTTCTGCAGAAATAAGGGACTTGGGCGGTGGCACTGGGAAAATGGGTGGGAAATGAGCAAAGGAGACTCAGCCTTACCACCTCTTACCAAATCCAGCTGCTCCCCAAGGCAGAGTGAGGACCACTTTCACCAGAAAGACAACAGATGCCAGACCCCAGCCCTATGGAGAGGCTCCCTGACCAGCCAAGGCTCAGAGAACAAGTAAGAGCCTCTGATTCTGACAAACATGATAACTAGGATTTTTTTTTTTTTTAACTTTAAGACCTAGTTACTATGTTGTCTTCAGCAGGAGAGGCTCTGAGCACCAGGACACTCACCTCATTCCTCCCCTTCTGATTCCATCTCCTTTCCCCAAAGCAGTTTGCTTCTTAACCTAGTCTATATGTCCTCTGGATTTTCTGAATTTGACAGTCAAATATTTAAGTTCAGATTTATACTGGATTGAATTGTTTTATTCTGAGTGAAATCTGAGGAAACATTACAATTTTTACCAAAGGACTTTAGTTTATGAGTGCTTTGCTATGTATCTAGATTCAACACCCCTCCCCGCCCCCTCCCCGCCACCCCCAGGACTGCTGATTCTTCCACATGGTCAACGACCCCACTGGAAATCACCAAATGGGACATTACAGTAGGAAGACCCAGGAGCACTCAGAAGGCCCACAGGTGTGTTTACTCTCACTCGCTGTGAGGAGTCACCCAGTGTGCAGGGGACCACAGGGTGTGTGTCTCTGTGGCTGTGCCTGCACATCTGTTCTTCAGTTAGAAGAGGAGAGGGAAAGACAAGGCAGGTGGAGGAGAATAGGGTGGTCTACTTAATTCAGGCCTGCGGACTCCAGCTGTCAACAGCACACTATAATTTGACTGGAATCCTGGGAGAAAAAACTTACATAAATGCATACTCACACCTAGAATTTGAGAGGAGTGTCGTGCATGAGATAGAATGAGAAAAAGAGCACAATTATGTTTCTCGAAACAACTCAAAGAAAGCCGTATGTAAAAGGTTTTTTTTTTTTTTTTTTTTTTTTAAATGCCAAAAATCTGCAGTTTTTTTCCCCCCACAAGAGAAGTTCCTTCTTTTCTCAGGCTGGAGAGGAAGCTCAGTTGGTGAGGTGCTCATTGTGCAAGCATCAGGAGCCAAATTCAATCCTTTAAACCTACACACAGTCCTGGAGGGGGCATGCGCCTGTAATCTCCATGCTAGGGAGGCAGAGACAGGCAGACCCCTAGGGCTCACTGGCCAGCTAGTCTAGCCAAGTTATTGCAGGTTCACTGAGAGACTCTGTCTCAAGAAAAAAAAATGGTGAGGAGCAACTGAGACTTGACATGGATCTCTGGTTTCCACACACATGTGCATCCACATATACATGTATACCTGCACACATAAATGTATACATGTGCACACATGTAATGCTATAAAGTGAAACTTTGAGAGCGCTAACTCTAAAGAACAAAGATCTAAAGATGTGCTTGACTCCTGTAGCTAATATGTCAAAGATCACAGACTGTAATGGAAGTTACCAGTCAACCTTAGCTCTGCTCCACAGGTCTGAGGAAAATCCTCACGGAATGCACATAGAAGAATTGCACGTTTAGCCCTCAGATCCCCTTCCCTTGCTTGCTGAAGAGGTGGATCTGCCTGAGCCTTGAATTCACCACCCCTGGTTGGCCTGGATGTGAAATGTCCCCACAGGTTCATGTGTTTGAATGCTTGATTCTCCAGGTGGTGGCGCTGTTCGGGGAGGAGGGGCCTAATAGGAGGACATGGATCTCTGGCACAGAGGCCTGGAGGTTGACAGACAGCCCAGGCAACCTACTCTGGATGCGAGGAGTCCTGGAGTGTGCTGCCATAGCACCTCAGGTGAGCCAAGATGACCCCTTCCCCCCTTAGGATGCACTGATCAGGTATTCTGTCAGTGACAAGAAAGTAACGGATAAGTAATGGACTCCACAGACATCCTGGGTCCTCTGGATAACCTCTCTTAGACTACTGGAGATGGCATCCCACAAATATATTTTACCAGGAGCGAAAGCCAGATGAGACCCAAATATAGCAAAAAGACCTAACACAAAGTGACATTTCTTAAGGGAGAAAAACAAAAGCTCTACTACTCTTGAGTGTAAGTGAAAAACACCTTTCTTTCTTTCTTTTTTTTCTTTGAGACAGGGTTTCTCTGTGTAGCTTTGAGCCTTTCCTGGAACTCACTCTGTAGACCAGGCTGGCCTCGAACTCACAGAGATCCGCCTGGCTCTGCCTCCAGAGTGCTAGGATTAAAGGCGTGCGCCACCACTGCCTGGCTTGTGAAACACCTTTCAAGCAGATCCTGTACTCTTCTGATTCCTGGCATGTTCAGACACCGGTGCACAGCTTCTTTTCCACACATAGAACCCAGTCAACGGAGAGGCGCACACTGCCAGCATCAGGCACACTGCAATCTTTCTTGCCAACAAGAGACACGAAACTATGTTGGCCAAGGCTGTGGGTGCGATCACTAGCGTATCAACATACTGATTTTCTCTGTGCTGTTGGGTGCAACAGCAGACATCATCAACTTCAGGATCTAATTACCAGGCTAGGTAAGATCAACAGAAACCCAGCTTCTAGGTTAAAAATAAGATGATTTTAACATTTCCCCTCTCTCCAATAACTTTTCTGACTCTTCACTATATACCCTGAAGGCACATACAATTATAGGCCACGGTAACTGATGACGTGCCGGACAGAGTGTGGTGCTACAGGTCTGCAGGGGACACACAGTTTCCTGGACTGGAACCTCAGAGAATCTTAAATTTTTCTGCTGTATTCTGACAGACAATACCGATCTCTGAACTCACCACAGCAGACTTCTGGGATAGTTTCACCCTGCACAAGGGGTGCCTGCTGACTGACTTACCGACTTAACCACCTCAGAGATGCCCCTGCTCTCTAACACTGGGCGCCATCTCTGTCATTTGCTTTTCTCACTGCTGGGACAAAATACCTAAACAAAGCAACTTCAGGAAGGTGTGTCTCCCAGGCAACTCCACATTCTGTTGAGCTGACAATCTTAACACTACCCTAGAGAAGATGGCTTGGGTCTACAGTGGCCCCACTTCCTGGCTTTGGACCATATCTAGCAGAGGCGATGTCTACTGCTCACAGGTAATAGATACCCACACTGACTGCCAATGTACACCATGGCTGCAGGTCCGAGTGTGTCTTTTTCCAGGAGCTACTAAGAGACTCTCTGGAAGCGAAGCAGACCCTTTAAATAAATTACCTGCTTCTTTTATATTATTCATTTTGTACAAGAACCTTTCAGAGCCCTGGGGATTAAGGTAGTCGCTGATACGTTAATCATTTTAATGTCTGTTATGCTAAGAAGTGTCTAATAGCTAAAAGAACCATTCCAAGTCTCACAACAAGGGGGCAAGGCTAGCTAATGTTCCTTCCTCTCTTGAGTTGTGAAGTCTTTCTGGCTCACAAGGCATAAAATTTCCTGCCAGGAGACAACCACAGGTTGCAGAAGCTGCAGAGGCTAGGGCAGGGGCAGACCCAGGCAAAAGAGCTTAGGAACCAGCAATTGTCCTTTCAAGACACAGAAAGACACACACACACACACACACATACACATACACACACACACACACACACACACGTTTGGGGGGGGGGGAGATTGCAATCTAGACCAAAGCCCACTTGACTGATGGGACACTCTAGGGAGATGATGTCTGGCATTGAATGGGTGGCATCACATAGAACAGGTGTGTGCCACACAGACGAGAGGCCTTCTGGCCCTGAGCAACTAACTACTCAACTGCCTCCATTTCTTCATCAGTGGGAAGACTCTGAATCCCCAGGACCTGGCACAGAACTGGAAAGGCTCAGAAATCCTCACTGAAACTGGCTACTTCCCTTTTCTTAGAAAACTCGAGAGCAGAAAAAATGTTTACTGCACAGTAACACTTCTGAGTTACATGGAGAAGATTCCTGGGAGCTCATTCTGGACGAAGGGTTGTCTAAGAGGGAGCTCCCAGAGCTGTCGGCCATCTAGGCCCTGGGTAACCTGGCCAGCAGGTGATGGCCAGCGTCATCCTCTGCATTCCTAGTAACAGTGTTACATGTGAAATGTAAAGTGAGGTTGGTGATGGTGTCTTACACACTACTGCACAATTTTTGTTATCAAGTAAAAAGTTGTTGCTCTGGTTAGCACTGTTTTAAATAGCCAAAATGGGCACAAAAAGAACTGCATTAAGAATGCAGGACAGACGAGGGCCCACCAGGGTGAAGAAGAGGCTGTCCTGTTAACAATGCAAGTGATTAGCAACTTTCGGCACAAATTTGTTGAGAGTTATGAATGAATGAACCAACAAACAAATAACTGCATGAATGAACAACTGAACAAATGAATGAGTGAATAAATGAAATATGTAATTCATCAAAGGTCCTAAATTCCATGCTCTTACTTTAGGGAAAGGGTGTAATCATTATACTGGCAGGACACATGTGCCAGGTGGCCAGGAGGCCACTACAACCTCAAGTCCTGAACTGTTTCTACATTTCATATCAAAATTCATTAGAGGGTTGGTAAGACAAGAGTAAACACAATACCTATTTGTATTATCTGTATAAATTAGAACTGTAATCTAAAACCTTACTTGAGCCCAGATTCAACTGTCGTACACACATGTGTAGACAGAACACCAGGCCATTAAAATGGAATTTTCTTCCTGTTCCTCATTTCCTCTCTTCCCTTCTTCCTGTGCTTCAGAGTGGAGACCAAAGCAGGACGCAGGAAGCTTTAATTGTACAGAACACTGTGGGAGCAATCATATTGACTGGAGAGCACCTATGGCAATCTCTGCTGTCCTATATCTCATGGAAATGTGGACCTGTGTCAACAAAACACAAAGAATCACAGGAGCCAGATGCACGGTTTGGAGGGTCATTTCCATTTTTATTGGACATATTTACTAAATTCACTAGCAATGTGTGGCAAGTCATGCATGATTCTGGTGAGTCATTACTTCCCTTAGATAGCAGCCTTGGAAGAAGGATGCCTTTTCCCTAAAATGTCATTGACAGAATGTCACCTTTGAGAATTAGCCCCCCCCCCACCAGAAAATAGAAAAAAAAATCTTAAAAAAAAAAACAAAAAACCTTTGTGTGTGTAAATGTGGGTGCAGGTGTGTCACAGCGCCCATACAGAGGTCACAGGACATCCTTGGGTGTCTGTTCTCACCTTCACCTGAGACTGGGTCTTTTGCTCAATGAGGCATACAACAGGCTACTCCTCCAGTCAGAAGGACCTTAATTAGGCACCTAGGGCAAGGGCAGATCTTGCCTGGTAGTCCAGCCTAGTCCTTGCTCATTTCCATTTGAAGAGCATTATTCCCATGTTGCCCCAGGCCACTCATTCCCAATGTGCATGAATTTACTCAAGGGCCCCAGCCCCAGCAGGAGATTCTTTAACAAGCCCCACCCCCACCCCATCAAGAAATCAAAAAGTGGCTGTGCTTTCCTTTCAACTGGGAGCTGGGACAGCTGGACTGTCCTTAAGGCTGGGTCAGAAAAGGACTTCAGAACACTCATGCTTTTGATGCAACACAAATACCTTCCTACAGAAGGCTTCAGTTAACTCAGCAGTGAAGAGCCATAACCAGGCACCTTCTGACCCAAGGATAACCAGAAGTGCCCATTAACATATAGGCCTCTCAGGCTGCGGGCGGCTCTGGGTCAAATGATTTTGTCACTGATACCCTGTAAGACTATTATCCAGCTGAGCTTCCAAAAGGAATGGAAGCATTTTCACAGTGCCGATGAGGGCTAAAACTCCTTATGATTCATTAGTTTGACCATTTATTGTCATCCTCCTGGAACTTGCACTGAGGACAACTTCTCGGGGAGGCGGGGGACACACCACACAGATGTGTGTGCATGCACATAACTGTTCATTTAAATTGTTTCTTTTCTCCCCAACAGACTCTAAGAGCCAATTTCTGAAAGAAGATGGAAGTAATTGTCTAACCCACAAATCAAATGTGCTGTCAGAGCCTCTGGCAAGTCCTTGTGTACTTAACTACAGGCTGTGGAACCAAAGCAAGCTGCCTTTAACAAGAGTTTTCAGTTTTATTTACAAGACTTATTATTTGTTGATGTGCATGTAAAGGCATGTGTAAGTACACGCGTACATTCAGACACCAGGGGGAGCCAGAGGAGGGCACTGGATCCTCAGGATTTAGAGGCAGTATGGTTGTAAGTAGCCAAATATGGGTGCTGGAAACTAAACTCAAGTCTTTTGAGGGAAAGCAGGTGCTCATCTCTTCGCCCAGGTTTTTCAGTTTGTCAAAGCATGGCTATGATTTCAGCACTGAAGAGGATAAGGTGAGAAGAAGGAGAGTTTAAGGCCAGCCTGGCCTACTATGTAGTGGGGGACTCTGCCCCAACCCCAAGAAAGCCAAATTCAACTCAATACAACAATGAGAACGAGTCAAGGGCTTCCTATTCTCCTTTTAGCATCCCTTCTATGGCGTCTTAAAATGTCTACCAGTGCAGGCTAGGAGTGACAAAGCCTGTGGGATGGAGAGGCAGGATTGCTGCTGGTTCAAGGCCAGCTGGTCTCAGAACTCTGGGGTGGGAATGTGGCTGGACACTTGTCTGCCATTCTTGAGACCCGGAATTGATCTCCAGCAGCACATGCACACAGGTATACGTGTGCAACACATGTGCTCTCTTTCCAATAGTGCCAACAGTCCAGGGCCCGACTGTGCTGGAACATCCCCGTGACAGAAAGAACAGCACTTCTTGCACACACCACAGCTAAGAGCTAGTGTGACAGGGGACTGCAGGTCACAGTAGATATCTGAATACAGCCAATACTGTTATCATGGCCTATAGATAGCAGAAGAGAAAATGAATCAGGAAGAAACGAAAATACTAACTTTAAAAAGGCTCCAATTCCGATTCACAAAAAACGAGCAAACAACGGAGAATCCTGTTTGATGTGTGCTGGGCTTAAAACTCCAGAACCTTCTCCCAAAGATGAAAACAGAAGAAGGCGACTGTGCACTATAGAGAAGAAAGGGACCATGTGCTTGGGGAAGGGCATTAACAAAGGCAAAGGCTCTGAATAAATATCCTGGCTATTTTCTATTGCATTTAAAACAAAGAATTAATTATAGGCAGATCCAGGCAGATAAGAAAGTCTCTTTAGAGGAAAAACATACTCTTGAGGAAAAGACAGCAGCAAAACATTTACACCATAGTTCTGTTTATTTGTTTTGGCTGAAAAACAATTCAATATTCCTTAGGAAATTCTATTCTTTGAAACTGTATGACTGAAATACCATGAAAATGTTACTATTTTTATTATCTAACATTCTTGAAAGCTTCGAGAGTTTCTTGCAGAGCAACAGCAGAGCAAACCTAGATAAGGCCTGGAAACCTTTTTACTCAGTTCTGCAGTAGTAGGTCTGGAGAGAGACTGAAGACCTGACCCTCCTTACCAGGAGTCACACATATGTATTCCCACCACAGATGGGCTAAAAGTTACTGTGAAAGATGTTCACTTACAGGATACATGAGCCTTCTAGGAAGGCTGGAAGATGTGCTCCTAGTCCACCTGGGTCTTGTTCTTATAAAATAGCTCTTTATTTTTCTTTATATATACACTTAAGTACAGTTCCTGGGGTCCCTTGGTGGGGTGGAGGCGACTGATGGATGGACAGACAGACAGACACACAGATGGGTCTAATGGTCAACATTGGGCAAGGTGAGGCTATGAGAAACCTCTTGGGGGGCTTTGCAGGGTTAGGCCTTTAACATTAAGGGGGATTTCAGCTCTTTAAGCCTTTATCTTATAAACATATTGGGCAAATATAGGGAACATGGCCATTGAAAGGCTAGGGCTGCAGCTCAGGGGTGGAGTCCATGCCTAGTGTGCACATGCCCCTGGTTCCAACCCAGCATCACAAAAACAAACACATCAGGTTGGGAACAAATGCTAAACCTAATCCAACGGACTTTACAAACTTTGGCATGTTAACTGCAGAGACCAAGATGACACACGAGCCGTCTATTTTCTAAAAGACCGCCACTTAGGGCCAAGCTCCCCAAAAGAGGGGCCATTAGAGCCACCTGTGGTTAATTAAACTGAATTAATTAAAGTGAAAAACTCAGCCACATTTCAAGTGTGTGACAGCTGCATGTGGCCCAGGCATGGCACAGATGCAACAGACATGTGCCCCTGGGAGGAGGGAGAAAGGATACCCTGTGTCATGAGTCAGAAGGTACCAACGGCCAACCTACTGTCTGCGAGAGAGTCCCTTTGTGAAGACGACGGAAACCTGAGTGGATTTAAAGCTGTCTCCCCAACCCCAACACTAACTATGCTACAAAGTTCTGAATGCTTTAAGAGGTCTTATTATTCAAGCTTTATAAAAAGCCATCCAAGCTAGGTGCCGCAGGGTCCCTATGTTTCAGATATGGAAAGAACTTTAGAATGTCTGTGTCCCCCATGAGCATGCAGCAGAAGCCATAGACTTTGGCTCCTCCATCCTCCCAAGAGGTAAGCTTCAGAATCTGCCTCATGACTACCTGAATGGAGACACAAGCTGCGTGGGAGATATGGCCACCAGAGACCCACCACACCAACATGGGCTATGGTCTGCAGGGAGCACAGTAATTGGCAGTCAAACTTCTGACACTGAAACATGACCTTGCCATCCACACATGTACACTAAAAGAAACCCCCCCCCCCCCCCCATATATTTACAATTCGCAGCAGTCTTTGCTGGAGGTGCATGTGGTTCCCAGGCCACAGGTTAGACACACTTGGTGGTGTTTCCTTGAGGCTAAGTACCACGACTATCTGTCAGTAGCAGACAGGCCACTTCCCACTCCCTATCCTGTCCCTTCTCACCACCTGTACACCTCTGGCCTTCAAGTGTAGTTACCTCACTTCCTGTTTTTCAGGACGGGTTACAAGGATACCCTGGACCCACTTGACACCTCTGCTTCAGCTTGAGGACAGCATGACCTCCAGAATCTACCTGCTGTCCCACATTCCTTCAGACGGGTAGCCCTGTTGTATCTATCTTGTTGATTAATTTGAGGTGTGCAGGTTGCGTGTGAAGGCTGTGCTGTGCACACTCAAGTCTCCATAGGCCAGGTGAGTCAAATGGACCACTGCCCTGGTCTGTGGTGACTCAGTTTCACAGAGTCAATACACTGTGACACTCTTTAGAGTCATAACCTGTCAGTGACTGCACATCACCTGCCCATCTAAAGTTCTTTAACCACTGCACTCACAGAAACATCTGACGGGCTCTCTGAGGATCCTGCAGGCAGGGAGGAATGTGTCTGGTCTTACCTGCGGGGAGAGCCATCCTCATGGGGGTGGATGATGACCACCTTCACAGTCACGGACGTCCGCAGCAGGTCAATCATCTGCTCATGCGTCAGGGTGGCCACAGCCACCTTGCAGATCTCCACGAGACGGCTCCCTTGGCGAAGGCCTGCTTTCCAGGCAAAGCCAAAAGGTTCTACATCGGCAACGATTCCTTCAAAGTTCACATGGAAGCCGAGCTGGCCCAGTCCGTTTCTCCTCAGGGTCATTTCTACAGTTTCGCAGCCTCTTGTCACTATCTAAGGGGGAAGGAAGCTATTAGACACAGGTTTGGTCTTTCTCCCCGGCTACACGGGACCCTACTGGGGACCCACACACAGTATCTAAGTGAGTGCCCCCTCTCCCCCGGCTCTATCCCTCTAAGTGATGTGAGAAGACACCTGAATCCAGAGTTCACTATGGTTGCCCTTGACAAAGAGCAACAGGCAAAGGCCCAGTTTCAGTCTTTAGACCAGGGAGAGCACAGCAGGCAGCCTGGCTCTTGAGAAGCCGTGACCTCAGCAGTCTGTGAGCTTTGCATGTGTACACCACTCCTCCACTCCCTGACAGCTAACAGGACTCGGGAGCACTGAATTCTACTCTTCTAGGTAGATTGTAGCAAGAGACAGAATGAGACGACCTGTTCTTTCTGTCTCAACCATCAAACTCGAAGGCCTACTGGATACTTGGACGTAACTCAAAAGAAAACAACAAAACATGGCCCGAAGTACTTCTGATCTCACACTCAGTGACTACCCAGCCCCGTGTTCAGGAAGAGCCCAGGGGAGACTGGACTGTGAGAAAACCCTTAGCTGTCCTTCACTCACTGGCCTAGTCTGTCCTGCCAGGCCTCCTGGGAGTGACCACCCATGTCCATCTGGTACCAAGGGCCCTTTTGATCAACATGGGGCTTGTAGGTGGCAGAGGGACCCTCTGTTCCTGCAGCCACCTTTCCTCTCTCACCTATGCCCCGGAGGTTACCCCAGGCAGTTCCAGTGAAACTCCTCTGGAAGACTAAGAGTCTGCATAGCACCCCAAGAAGAACATGAGAGGGCCAGTTCAGAGGCTTGGTGCTGCAAGTGAGGTAATTAGTCACGGTAACCCTCTGAGGCACTGATGGAATGTGGCTTGCAATGCCATGAAAGGAAAAGATGGTTCATTAAACATCATTTGAAGATGATGACATCATTTGTGTGTGTGTGTGTGTGAAATTTCAAGTTGGGAGGTATCATCCCCCCATCTCCAAAGCCCTGGAGGCAGTATATGGAGTTTCAGTTCAGTAAACTCCGTTTCCAGGAACCTGGCTCTCAACACATGCATTCCTATTAACGAGCCCTGTGGCTGTGAGTACAGCTGGGGAGCTGTGGCTTGCTCCCTGCATCAGCATCTGGCCTAGGTTTCCATGGTTACAAAAGTGCACACACTGCCAGTTGGCTTCTCCCGGACCAGCATGATGCTGGGGACTCAGCAGAAAGGGGACACTCGTGTCAGTGAGGAGTGAAGTTCCAAAAGGTTCACGTTTTCAATGATCTGAACTAATTTCAAACTGCTAACAGCAATTCCGTGGTGTCCAACCTCGATAGACATTTTCTTCACCTCCTTTTCAACTTGGTTCTAAGCAGCCCTAACACAGGCGGCATCTAACTCGCCTGTGTGCTGGCAAATATGAACGCAACTGCTACCTGAAATTCACTAGGAGGTACTATCCGGAAGAGCATCGGCCAGGCTTTGTTTCTGACTCCCTCCCCTTCATTATCATATTATTAATGTCTCTGGCTTTCAGACATTCCTGAAGTCAGACCAAGGTCTCCTTGTTTCTCAAGTGCCCCACATACTTACGCAGACTCAGTAACCCGGGGAAAAGAGCAGTCTCCCATCCACGTACCTGGGAACAGCTACATAATTTGTGGGGCCCACTGGGCAACACAAATGTAGGGTCCTTACTCAAAATTTATTAGGAGCTGAACGTGTGACAGGGGACCTCTATCCAAGAATGGCCCTTCTCAGGATGCCTTTCTAGGACTCAGGTGGCATACCCAAGGTCCCTCTGGGAGTGAGCTCTTCTCCCCTCCTGTATGTACAATGTACACTTCTGGCTGTACTCTGTACCAAAGGCAACAGACACTAAGTGCATCATGTACAAAAGCAGTGTCCTTACCAGCTCTGAGATGACGGTCCCCTGTAGACATTGTCTGCAATGCACTCCAACACTGACCAATGCTAGCTGATTTTATTCTTTCTCACACTGGCCTTCTAATAATGAAAGAGAGACCCACCCTCTGTGGGAAGAAAGGACAGGAAGTGCTATCCACATCCTTGTTTAATGAGCCTCAGTTGACTAAGTGATACATCCTCCTTGGGAAAGGAGTTAATAATGAGATGTTTTATGGCCAAAACATGCTTTGTTCTTATATTACACCAAAAAATCCAAACAGCAAATTTATTGCTATTGCTCTACTGTACACACCCACAGAGAATCTGAATTTGCTTTGTTAAAGTTGGGAACAAAAATGTGACTGTTTCACATCTTTGGCACAATGTAGGTGTTTGGGGGTTAAAAATCACATTAGGCCATGGTGGCACACACATGTAATCCCAGCACTTGGGATGCTAAGGCAAGAGGATCTCAAGTTTGAATCTGGCCTGGGATATACTGAAAGCTCCAGACAGTCTGAGTTACATGGCAAGACCCCATCTTTTTTTTTTTTTTTTTTTTTTTTGAGACAGGGTTTCTTTGAGTAACAACTCTGGCTGCTCTGGAACTTGCTTTGTAAACCAGGCTGGCCTCAAACTCACAGAGATCTGCCTTCGGATTAAAGGCATGCGCCATCATCACCTGAATAGATCCCATCTTTCATCCTAGTGTGTGTGTGTGTGTGTGTGTGTGTGTGTGTGTGTGTGCATGTGGGTACATGTATATGTGTATGGAGGCTAGAGGTCAATCTTGGGTGTCAGTCCTCAGGAGATGTCTACCTTGATTTTTGAGATGAGGTCTCTTTATTATATTATTATAACCTGAGATTAGGTGAGGCTGGCTGGTCAGCAGGCCCCAGGGATTCCCCTATCTCTGACTCCTCAGTATTGGGATTACAGGTGCCCTAGGGCACCATGCCTATTTCCACGTGTGCTCAGGATGTAATATGGGTCCTCATCTTGTGCGGGGAGCTCTTTACCAGCTGACTCTTCTGCCCCACCCAGCCCCACCCAGCCCCAGGACCTTACAAAGAATCCTATCTCTTTTAGAAATCTCTTTGGAGATGGATGACTTTTTCTTTTTCTTTTTTTTTTTTTTTTTTTAAGGTTTTTCTAATTTAATGCCCACATTTGTGAAATGAGAGATTAACATATTTAAATCAAAACACTGTTATACAAACATGCACAAAAGGGGCAGGGGAGAGGACCCAGTCGCTAGCAGATAGCAATTCTGTGTTTTTTAAAGTGTGTTGTGTTCATCACACAAACGTACAAAAAATTCTCCTGGTTTTTCTTCAACTATTACAGAAATGGTTCTTTTGAAGTTGGCTCAGCTTTTCTCATCATGTGGTTGTGGGTGGCTTCTTCACCATGGTGGTTAATGACTCTCATTAAAAAAACAACCAGTAGGGCTGGGGATGTGGCTCATTTGGTGGAGTGCTCAACTACCATGCATGAGCCCCTGGGTGTGAGCTCCAGCACCATATAAAACCGGATATGGTAGATCACGGCACTCATAAAGTGAAAGAGACGGGTGGATTAGAAGTCCAAGGGTACCCTCAGCTACATGGTGAGTTCAAAACTGGCCTGAATCTGTGAGATCTTATCTCAAAAGAAAAACAAAACAAACAAACAAGCAAACAAACAAAAGAACACAGCCCTCACTGGAACAGCATCTGCCTGTCCAAGCGCTGAAATCTTGGGTGGAGTTCCCCGTACAGCTTGCTGGGACTATGAAGTACAGGCAGTGGAGGACACAAGCCATACTTACTAACAGCCGCTGCACTATCTCTCGGATGTCTTCGGAACAGTTGTCCACTGAGGATAGCAGGATACACTCTCCCCTTTCATAGAAGACTTTGATGCTCACTAACCCAGAGGTCCAGCCAATCACATCCCTGCAGGAACAGTTAAATACAACATTCTTGGAGTCCTTCTCTATCAACATGATGAACTCATTAGAGATCCCAAGCAGACACTCAATGTCTGCCGACTGGCCGAAGTCCCGGGCCACCACATGCCACATGATGGCTCCGATGCTGAACAGGTGTGCATCCTTCCTTGGTTTGACGCGTTCCTTCTTCTTTGCGCCCAGGGTGATGAAGCTGAATTTCGCAGAAGTGTCCACTGTGGCGGTCGTGACAAAGTTCTCAGCCAAGTCCTTCAAGTATTCTTGCCTTGTTCGAGTAGCCATGGCCCGGAATTTTTCTGACTTATGGGCTGCGTTTTCTGCATTGATTACTTTGGCTAAAAGGAAGTCCCGGAACACGGCTGACTTTGGAAAAGTTACACCTTTGGGGATTGGGGGACCGAAGGGAGGGACATCCTTTGACCTGGAAACGCCAACGCTGAGGAAGAAAGAAAAATGAAATAAGCGGAGCCATGGCTCTCTCTTTCCTTCTTTAGGGTGACAGGTCCCCCCATGTGCTGGTTAGCCCATCTATTTTGCAGACTCTTATTATTCTAATTTTAAGAGGATCAGTGAACCTGATGGGGCACCACCAAATACTTGAGACACTCTACTGGCTTTCATTGGAACCAAATCAGTAAATATTAAATTAGTGGCTACATTCTGATTTCTTAAAAGCCAGTGACTCTCAGAAGAACCCAAATATTCCATTATCTACACAGAAGAACAATGAGAGTGCTATGCTCTATAAAAGATGTAAGCTGGTCTAGAAAATAGTCTGCCCATAGTAATTTAACTAGCACCAAAAAGAAAGTTATACCTGCCTTCAAAGTATTTGTGCTAACAAATCATCTCACAGTTAGAACAGAAGACAGGACATGATGCAAGTATAAAGGCAGGAAGTACTTTCAAATACCTGCTGTGGTCTGAGTGGGAAGTGTCCTCACAGGCTCATGTGTTTAAATACTCGGTCCCCAGCTAGTGGGACCTTGTGGACATGGAGCGTAGCGGGTAGATGCCCACCACCAGGGGCAGGCCTTAAAGGTGCCATCTTTGCCTTCAGCCAGAGCACTCTGCATGTGAGGAGTCCCTGCCATACCTCCTGACTAGGACAGGTGGAAACTGTGAGCCAAAACAAGCCCTTAACCCTTAGAGTATCAGCCATGTTGTCATAACAACAAGAAAAGTAACCAAAACGCTTGCTTTTACTAAAAATAGCATCCAATAAAACAGTACCAAAACAATAAAGCTGTAGACCTGGCCTATTGCTGAAGAAGGCTCCAGAAACTCCTGAAGATGAGACTTACCATGTTTGCACCGATACCACTCAATTTAAGCAGTTGTTTGTGTAGAACACACATTACATATTCTCTCAACTATCCCTTTCTTAAGGTAGGCCAGTGGCCTAGGCCAGAAGTGCATCAACAGTCATGTGAGGGAAGCTTGACCTTATATTGACTCCAGGTCTCATTAAGGAGATCCTTCACAGTGGGCCAGAGATTTCCTCATGCTTTGCAAGTTGAGGAGGAGGTAAGCTAGGAACAAGAGGTTTCCAGAGTGTTTTCAAACGGGCTGCACATGAGGCAGGGCCAGAATGCTCAGACTGGTGTCCTGCCTGTGGGGCGGGGCCTCTAGCTTCCCAGGGCTTTCCTGTCCACCAGGACCAGTGGCACTGTTTGCTCAATTTAAGTTATTCATGCAGCATACTCATTTTCCTCAGTGGGTGTGGGAGTCCTCAACTTTAAGACAGGGAATTGAAGGATAAGAAAAGCAGAGAAACTCAGTGGTTAGAGCACTTGCTGCACAAACCTGAGGACCAGAGTTCAGATCCCCAGAAACTGTATCAGTGAGCTCTGGACTTAACTGAGAGACCCTGCCTTGGTAAACAAGGGAGAGGAGCCACCAAGGAAGACTCCTGGTCCCCAAATGCATGCATACACACATACATGTGGACACTCCCAGAAGTGTGCCCATACAGGCAGAACAGGCACACACACGCACACACACAATGAAAGTGGAAAAGTTAAGGAAAAAGGAAAATAAAGAAACCCCATACCCCAACACAAGCAGTAAGGCAGGGGCACTCCCATCACCACACAGAGCAGTCATTTATCCTAGACACCGCCTAAGACAGCACCCCAGCTAGGAGCCAGGACTCAAAGCAGGCCTAGTGAAGATGGTCTTGGGGCCTTAAAGTCACAAGGCAAATGGGTACTGGGTCTTGGTGGCTCTGCCTGGGTGTCTCTAGGATTTTACCTGCCACTCACTTCCCTAACAGGCTATCCCACCTAGCTGAGAGGCTGGTGCCAGCATGGGTCCTGGTGCAGTCTCTCAGGAAAGCAGAAAATGGAACCCCGCTACTCTGAGTAGCCAGGTACTTCCTTCTTCAAGGGAGAGAGGCAACTACTGCTCACAAAAATATAATCAGAATGAGGAAGGCTAGGGAATGCAGCTCTGTGGGAGAGTACATGCCTAGCATACAAAAAGCCTTGGCTTCAATTCCTGGCACTACCGAAAATAGCTAAAAATGATTAGCAGGCAGGTTACAATCCCAGCACTTGGGAGGTTGAGTTCCTGGCCAGCCTAGGCTACATAGTGGAAGAGGAGGGAGGAGGGACTAATGGAGGGAGGGAAATTCGGTAGTTATGGTTGCAGGAGAAGAACTGAAAGCCAGATGGGAGGCAGGGCCACAGGCTCACCTGTAGCACACGTTTTCTGTGCAGGGGTTGTGCACCTTCACTATGACAAAGACATGCTGGAAGTGCGAGCGGATGTTCTTGGGGGTGAACGGGAGGGCACCAGGCTCCTGGAAGACGATGGTGACGATGTCGTTCCCAATGTGCCTCTTCCTCAGAAGCTGTGCAGGGAAGGAAACACCCAAAGGGTCACAAAATACATTGATATAGACAACCTGCTCAATCTCAGCTGAGGAAGGAACAGGGAGAAGTGGAGCCCTTCTTGGGTTCCAATGGCCTTGAGCATCTTGATAGCTAGGTGTCACAAGCAGAAGACCCTCAGGAACAGAAATCTAAACACCCAAGGTCATCAGAGAGAGCATGACATGGGGCCCCTGGGAGGGAAGTGAGCTATCCTCGGCTACAACTCCAGCTATCCATTTTACTAAGAAATCTACTTCTATTTTCTTTCTTTTTTTATCTTATCCAGTTATATCTTTCATTATAAA